>NC_053490.1:393729262-394030762 GCF_905171775.1 Rana temporaria | reverse complement strand
TTTATATAGTGTGGTTTGCCTACTATTTTCTCATAGCTAAATCTATGTGTTATCCTATGCTGCCATCTAGTGGCCTTTGTTGCAATGCACATGTTTATGTGATTCTTTGAGTTACCACATATTTTCACTGTATGTATGCCCCTCCCTGCTTCCTGTGTGGAGTACTTCCTGTGTCATCTCTTCAGCCAGCAAGCCACATGTAGAAGGACACTCATGTACTCTGCCCAAGGTGATAGTATTGTGCGGTCAAAAGATGATGCCTTTCATCATCTTTTGACCGCACAATACTATCACCATTCATCTGATGTTCCTGTTATCTGCTGTAACCCCTGAAGTTAAAGAATAAACACCTCTTTTGAATGAATCGGTATTGACGAGTTCAGCTGTCTGACAAGGATTGTCCGCAGTGAGTATATCTGCTTATACAGGCCAGGCATAGAGGTCTCAGCAAGGGATATATCGCTATCACAACAATTGGAGTCAGAACAATATGTCTAATATGTCTAATGTCATCTCTAAAATTTGCCCCTTTCTAACAAATGAAACCACCAAACTCCTTATTCACTCCCTTGTTATCTCTCGCCTTGACTACTGCAACTCCCTTCTTATTGGCCTGCCTCTTTATAGACTATCCCCTCTTCAGTCTATTATGAATGCTGCTGTCAGACTTATCCACCTTACCAACCGCTCAGTATCTGCCAAACCTCTCCTCCAATCCCTACACTGGCTTCCTATCACCCAGCAAATTAAATTCAAAATACTAACCATAACCTACAAAGCCATCCACAACTCTGCCCCAAGTTACATCACCAATCTTGTCTCTAAACATATCCCAAACCGTCCTCTCTGCTCTTCTCAAGACCTCCTGCTGTCAAGCTCTCTTGTTTCTTCCTCCCATGCTCGTCTCCAGGATTTCTCCAGAGTCTCTCCCATCCTCTGGAACTCACTACCTCAACCTGTCCGGCTATCCCCTACTCTTGCTACCTTCAGGCGATCCCTGAAAACTCACCTCTTCAGGGAAGCCTATCACGTCTCCAACTAATCTTTTACCACTTCCATGAGCTCATTCCCCACAGTTGCAACCTTTTGTACCACCTGCCCCACCCTATTAGAATTGTAAGCTCTTTTGAGCAGGGCCTTCTTAATCCTCTTGTATTTTATTGTATTGTAACTGTATTGTCTCCCTTTTATATTGTAAGTGCTGCGTAAACTGTTGGCGCTATATAAATCCTGTATACTAATAATAATATGTGCCTGCTGTACCATGTACTTGTATGAAATATATCCTGTTCTCTTTGTATTGCTTCTATTGTGTGAAATAACAGGTGATCCTACCAGTCCCTCTGCTTTCCTATTAAAAACTGATCACACTAGACATGAGTGGTCAGTTTTTCTGACTGTGCTAGGAACTCAGCCTCCTCTCCTCCAATGATCAGACTTTTTCTTACATTATATCTATACACAAATGTTTTACAAGGTGACAGTTTACATATACTTTAACACCATGCCTTTAACAAATTCACATGAATTTCAGTCAAGAAGAGGAATCAAAAACATCTTGAACACAGGTTGCTTGACCACAAAATCACAATTTTAGGTTATTAGTGCATTTATCGCATTCAAAATTGCAGGCTGTAGTGTAGCAGAGCAGTTGACACATTTCTAAAATATTCCTAAACCGCTTTTCCTTTGTTTTTGTGGATCTGAACACTAATATTTGAAGTGGACATAGTTGGTAACATGCTGCCAGAGCCCATGTGGGTTGGTAGTGTTAAAATGCTGCCAGATGGATGGAAGTATTTTACCCTCTTAACCACACATCAGTAATCATAGCCAAAGGCATTTTATGTTTGTGACTGAAATAAGATGACTTTAATCAGCCGTTGAATCACGAGTTGTTATTTTGTATAAAGAGACAAACAGGTCCAAAAGAAATATGTCATTAGGATTTCTAAAATGTATTTAATTGTGTATTTATTTGATTATGAAGTTATTCCACAACCTAGTTTTGCATATATTGATTTTATTTTTTATAGAAGCCAGGACAACAAATATTGTGTAATACTAGCTCCAATATATACAGGTAACTTACAGAGTCGTAGTGAGAATCATTTGTTTAACATTTTAAAGAAAACCCAAAATGTGTGGCTTTCTTACAGTATATATGCATGTTCTTCCATTATTTACACATGGCCTCCAGTCAGAGGATGCCTTTTTTTTAAAACACGATGTGCTATATACAGTGATCAGCCATAAATGTATCACCTATCACCAAGTCCTGTAAAATGCCAGGACTTGCTTTTCCAGCACATCCCACAGATGCTCAATTGGACTGAGATCAGGAAAATTTGAAGGACAAGTCAGAATCTCAAACTTGCTGTTTTGTTCCTCAAACCATTTTTGAACCATTTTGAACCATTTTTGCAGTGTGGCAGGGCGCATTATCCTGCTGAAAGAGGCCACTGCCAACAGGGAATATTGTTTACATAATGGGCTATACTTTGTCAGAATTTTTTTTTAGGTAGGTGGTATCTGTCAAAGTAAAATCCACATTAATCACAAGACCCAAGATTTCCCAGAATATTGCCTAAAAGCATTGCAATCTAAACTCTCAGAGCACATACCTGATCCAAACTGTGGAGTGTGGAGTGTTTCCTCTTTTTGGCCTTTAGAAGGACTAATTAACTTAGAAGATAATACCAACACCCCTAAGTGGAAACCAGTCACCATCTTTGAAAAAAATGAAATTTTCAGACACAAAACCACCTTGTCCTTATAAAACACCAAAAATCGTTCTCTAAAAGTTCAGAGCTCTGAAACCCTTCTGGCAGAAGTACTGTAATAGCTATTAAAGCCAGTGACCATAAAGAAGGATGGTAAATGGACCTTTGAGATGATACTGAAGAGACAAGAGCTAATTAAGAAACGTTTTTAGTCATTGTAAGCCCCCCCATTCAACTGCATTAGAGTTTACCAGTGACAAGACAGTGGACAACAGAAAGAAGCCCTGACAGGTATTAAGTGCAGGCATCAAGAAGTTACTGCATCTGCTTTGAGTTCCTCCACTCTGCCCAAACACTAGACCATTCTCTTCGGTCAAAGCTCTGGACCTTGCTCATAGTTTTCATACCCTCTTCCCACATCCCACACATTCCTACTGGCCAGTGAGCCAGCTTGTCATAGTGATGGGCCATTAGGAATGTATGGGAAAGTGGAGAGGGAACAGATAGGCTTCAAAATCAAGTAAGGAAGTATAGGAGGAAGGAAGTAAGGAGGATTTGCCTAATTAGAAAAGCCTTAGAATAGCCTCGAATTCAGAAAAAGTAGGGGCATTAAGACATGTGCAAGTATCTCCTGTTGCCTACACTTCACATCTGTCACTAGCTTGCGAAAATAATAAAGTCACATTAAAAGAAATGATAAACATCGCAAATCAGCAAAGGTTGAGCAAAGCCAGATCACAGGGAACAGTGGCAGTGTTTAAAAGGGCATGCCTGAATAAAACCTAGCCTGCTCACTAAATACAATGCACGCATAGGCTGCAGTACTTGTATCCACAGTTTTCAAAGCACCATGCAGTTATCAGAACGAGCACCACTTATTGTACAAGACAGAGCACCATTCTTCCCCTGAGCCCTGCACATGTGCAGTTATGCTCTCTCTCCACAGCCGTGGCAACAAGAGAGCACACAACAGCAAAACCACCCACACTCATTTTATGCCTTGATTTCTGTGATAATTAAACATAATACATCTGCTTGTGAAAAATTGAGCTTATGTACCATCTACATGGCTAGTCTGCAAATATAAAACAAATATTCTAAATTTACTGCAATCTTCAACAAATGCGAAGAAAGAGCAATTAATAAAATTTTCTAAGATTGCTTACAATTTTTTTACACTTATGAGCAGTAACCTACATCTATACAATAATAAATTGCATAATAAATATGAGGAATGTTGAGATTCTTTAAAAAAAAAAAAAAAAATAGAAAAAAAAAAAACAGTCGGAAATGAGTTGCACTACAGCAATAGAATTTTTACCAAGCTTCTGAAATATCTAAAGGATGGCAGTTAATATGCAAAAGCACCAATGTTAGCGGAGAACAGCTCTTTGTTGTTGGTAAGGAAACACTGAATGTTTCTCCCCAAATTCCTAGCATTCCTGCTGATTCCAATTGTTGAAATTCTTGCTGATTCCAGTAAAGACAAGCCCAAGTAAACATACTGCAGAATTTCCAAGCTTTATTCCACATGATTTGTCAAAAAGAAAACTTCTGCTAATGAAAATTTCAGCACGCTTCCATGTATTTAACAAGGAAGGGCAAAGAGTTACAATCAGATTTTAACTTCTATTGGTTTGGAACATTTAGAACAAAAGATGCTTTCTAAGTAAAATGTAAATGTGTTACTGCACTGTGTCACTTGGTCTTTGCGTTATTTAAAAAAGCTCACAGTCAAAACTTATGCACTACAGTCAAAGCAGTTATGTATTCTTTAAAAATAGATTAAAGTATTTTTAAATATAGCTGGTGTAAATACCTGATCTCTTCTTGATATCAGGGCTTGGATTCACAAAGGACTTACGACAGCGTATCTCCAGATACGCCGTCGTAAGTCTGAATGTGAGGCGTCGTATCTCGTCGCCTGATTCAAAGAATCAGATACGCCAGAATTTGTATAAGATACGACTGACGTAAGTCTCTTACGCCGTCGTATCTTAGGTGCATATTTACGCTGGCCGCTAGGTGGCGCTTCAGTTGATTTCCGCGTCGAATATGCAAATGAGCTAGATACGCCGATTCACGAACGTACTTGCGCCAGGCGTATTAAAATACGCTGTTTACGTAAGGCGTCCGACCGGCGTAACTTTACCCCTCATAAAGCAGGGGTAAGTCATGTTAGGTATGGACATCGGAAATGTCGGAACAACGTTGTATTTTACGCCGTTTGCGTAAGTCGTCTGTGAATGGGGATGGGCGTAGGTTACATTCACGTCGACTAAACATTGACCCGGCGTAAGTTAGGGAGAAAATTTGACGTGATACTGAGCATGCGAGCGCATGCGCCGTTCGTTAAGTGCGTCATTTACGTGGGGTCACGATTCATTACCATACAACACGCCCCCTACCAGCCTAGTTTGAATTAGGCGAGCTTACGCCGGCCCATTTACGCTACGCCGCCGTAACTTATGGCGCAAGTTCTTTGTGAATACGGTACTGGCCTCTCTAAGTTACGGCGGCGTAGCATATCTAGGATACGCTACGCCCGCACAAAGATACGCCCTCCTACGTGAATCTGGGCCCAGGCTTTCATAATCCCCTGTCCCCTGAGAGAGGAAAAGTCAGCACTATGAGCCAATAAAGATTTGTTGCTGTACATATGACAAGAGCGAAGAGCTGATTGGGCAGAAGGATGACCTTATCAGCAGGGTGGATGAAAATCGATGATTTAAAAAAAAAAAAAAAAAAAACAGGTTTTATTTAACCACTTAAGACCAAAAAAAAACATTTAGAAGAGAAATCAAAGTAAAAGGTAAGTGAACCAACAATGCACTAGCTTAAAGGAACCTTTAAGCTAGTGAAAAAAAAATAACCTATACAACCCCTTTAATAGAAACTATATCAAAGTCTCTCATAAACCTTTGGTATATTAAATGAGTTATACAACAATTCTTAAAAAGTCCGTAGTGATAAATCTTGTAAAATCCACTTGTAAGGACACCGCCACAATCACCCAAACACACTGCTTCTTACCCTTAGGTAGATTAAACAAGCAAGGTAATTATTCATTTAAGAACTGCAGCTCCTTCAGGTAGATACCAGCAAGCCTAGATGCCTCTCAAAATCAGGTCCACAACCATATAGAAATGATTATAATCACTCGTCCACATCACGCAGAACCCAGTAGAGAGAAAAGACATTTCATAGTGCAGACATCCCAACCATCTTTTAATAAAAGAATTTTAAAAGTTCTTACACTCGTATTTTGCTAAGTTAAAAGCAAGCAAAACGAAGGAAACGTCCAGCGTTTCCAACCATAAAAATGGCCGCTGCGTCCCAGTACACAAGTCACGTTTCCTCCCTATGCGTTTCATCATCACTGATGCCGTTGGGGGCTGACTAGCCACCGTCATTATACGGCGGCATGTTGGCTCCCCTGCACGAATCGAGTTGATTTAAATCAAGCCTTTTTTCTAGTGATTTAAATCGACTTGATTTAAATCAAATCCACCCTGCTTATCAGTGTAGGAGATTTACTAAAATTGGTGCACACAGAATCTGCATTGTAACCAATCAGCTTCTAGGTTTTATTGTCAAAGCTTCAATGAACAAGCTGAAGTTAGAAACGGATTGGTTACTATGCACAGCTGCACCAGATTCTGTGTGCACCAATTTTAGTAAGACTACCCCAGTGTGTTGTTACTCATTTAATGTCCAGGCAATGCTGTGCTGCCACTGAAATGTAGGGTTGCGAATCTGGCTTTGCAGTCTGAAATTAGTTCACATTTAGGGTTTTCACACTTTGTATTAGCTGAGAATCAACTTTAACGTGTATCTTTAAAGGGGTTGTGAAGGTACAATTTCTTTCCCTAAATAGCTTCCTTTACCTTAGTGCAGTCCTCCTTCACTTACCTCGTCCTTCCATTTTGCTTTTAAATGACCTTATTTCTTCTGAGAAATCCTCATTTCTTGTTCTTCTGTCTGTAACTCCACACAGTAATGCAAGGCTTTCTCCCTGGTGTGGAGTGTCATGCTCGCCCCCTCCCTTGGACTACCGGAGAGTCAGGACGCTCTCTACGTTGCAGATAGAGAAAGGAGCTGTGTGTTAGTGGGCGTCCTGACTCTCCTGTAGTCCAAGGGAGGGGGCGAGCACGACACTCCACACCAGGGAGAAAGCCTTGCATTACTGTGTGGAGTTACAGACAGAAGAACAGGAAGTGAGGATTTCTCAGAAGAAATAAGGACATTTAAAAGCAAAATTGAAGGATGAGGTAAGTGAAGGAGGACTGCACTAAGGTAAAGGAAGCTATTTAGGGGGAACAAATTGTACCTTTACAACCCCTTTAAGCAAACAGCTAAATCTATGTTCTGAACTGTCTACCCTTCCAAAAAATGTGTAATTCTGTTCAACTAGTTTTCTAATCTATACACCCAATGTAGCACACCCAACATAGCCAGGTCCTAACTATGTTCTTTTCCACTGACATTAGTACAGTCTGGTCAAGGAACAGCAACTCACTGATGAGATCATCCCTGAGGTTTCTCGCCCAATCAGCAAGATCCATGTTTTATATTTAAACGCTGTGCAATGTAGTAAAGCCTGTAGTATAAGCCTGGCTTATAGTTCTGCTCTTGCTTCTCCTAGTCTCAAGGTTGATCTGTAGAGGATTATACAAGACTACTATAAAGAAAGACTATTTAAAATATGTCTAAGTATGTTTTAATAAATACATGTCTGAATCTAATGGAAGTCTTTCTACCTACACTAACACATTAAACAGGAAATTGCATGAAAAGAACTCTCCCACAGATAGCCTCATTTGAAAGAATATAATGTAGGAGAAAACATAAATCTACATTTCAGCAATGTGGAAAAACAAACCAAAACTTTACCAAATAATACAGCATAGCTTTGTCTATACTTTTTGCTGATGTTTGAAATCTGAAATTTCCTTAATTGGTTTTTAGGAAAGCCAACTGTTCCTTAACATGTCACTTGTAATCTAAGCAAAATGTGTGCATACCTACACCTTCAGACACACCCCATATTTATGTCACTACAGGTCGTTTGAACCAGTGGGAGGAACCACAGTGTGTGAAATACCTCTAGTGGCTGGGGAGCAGCAAAGCAACAGTTTAAAAAAGGGGGGGGCAAAAAAAGGTAAATATAGATGTTCTTGATTTACAGGATGTGCTTAATTTCAAGCAACCCCTGTGGTGACAGGGTCACTATAACTGATCCTAATTTTCCATGATATGATCATGTTGTCCCTTCCTCCATAGATATCTCAACCAGCAAGTCCTAAAAAATTATAAACATATCAGAGGGTTCTGCTTTTTTGCATAAATACAAATTGAATGCTAACATTTAGTGCACTATTTCGATCATTTTCTTTCAACTATGTTTTTCATTGAATAGTAAGTATAGTTAGAATTAGTAGGAGATAACAATACAAGGTGAAAAATATGGATATAAAATGAACCATGAATTGAATAGAGCACGCAGTCAGATAAACCATTACGACAGACTGAACAGCAGTTGTGGAATGGGGCTGCTTTAATGCAAAGCAACATGGAAATCATGGGAAAATAAAGCATACTGTTAACAGATAAAGCATTCTGTGATTGGTAAAGATTTTTTTTATATCCATGTTTTTTTCAATTCTATTTTAATAGTATATAGAGGATATGCTGTAGTCTTGCAATGCATCATGCTTCATTAATAGATGTGATCGCCGCCGGTGTCCCACGATCGGGTCACAGAGCTGAAGAATGGGGAGAGGTAAGTGTAAACAAACCTAAACATTCTGATACCAGTTTGATCCGATTTTATTTTTTGAGGGAGGTTGGATTGAAGGGACTTCTCTAATTGGACACAGAATGATCCCATTAGGGGTGTCGGAGAGGTGGAGATTCTCTGAAAATCTATCCTTTTTGTGGATCCGTATAATTGATCTGGTATGTGCCTTGTGTTTTTCATATTTTAGACGATATTGAGAGGTTTATGAATTCCTTCATACATGAAGTAAATTTTTTTTTTACAATTTGAATTGTTATTTTAGGTATTTTTACTCTTTTTACTTATTTTGTATTTCCTCTCTCATTTGTATGATACTATGTCTATAGACGGGCTATTTGAACAGAGGAAATAGTAAAAAGGGGATACTCGATACAAAATGAATTTTACTGTTCATATTTATGCATGTCTTTGATGTATCACCCGATATTTTTATTTTATTGTATTTTCTTATCTTAAAAATAAACTTAAACTTGAATGAAAAAAAACAAAAAAAACTAAATAGTGTAAACAAACCTCTCCCCGTGCTTCCTAGTCAGACTGTCACTGATAGTCTGTTCCCTGTCATAGGGAACGAGGATCCGTGACGTCACATGCCAAGCCACGCCCCCACACAGTAAGAATCACTCCTTAGGGAACACTTAACCCCTTCAGCGCCCCCTACAGGTTAACCCCTTCACTGCCAGTCTAATTTTCACAGTAATCATTGCATTTATTAGCAATGATCGCTGTAAAAATGACAATGGTCCCAAAACAGTGTCAAAAGTGTTTGATGTATCCGCCATAATGTCACAGTCACGATAAACATTTCTGATCGCCGCCATTACTAGTAAAAAAAAAAATATTAATAAAAATGCCATAAAACTATCCCCTTTTTTGTAGACGCTTTAACGTTTGCGCAAACCTATCAATAAACGCTTATTGCGATTTTTTTACCAAAAATATGTAGAAGAATACGTATCGGCCTAAATCGAGGAATTTTTTTTTATATATATATTTTTGGGATATTTATTATAGCAAGAAGTAAAAAATATTGCATTGTTTTCAAAATTGTCGCTCTATTTTAGTTTATAGCACAAAAAATAAAAACCGCAGAGTGATCAAATACCACCAAAAGAAAGCGCTATTTGTGGGAAAAAAAGGACGCCAATTTTGTTTGGGAGCCACGTCGCACGACCACGCAATTGTCAGTTAAAGCGACGCAGTGCCGAATTGCAAAAAGGGGACTGGTCCTTTAGCAACAAAATGGTCTGGGGCATAAGTGGTTAAGTACTAATAATATAAATCATATTTATATAAATATACTCACTGGTATTTTGATGTAAAATGTGAAAGCTGGAAAACTATACACTATGGCACAATTTTTTCACAGGTAACTGAATCGTATCCTCACAGACTGTACTGCGACAAGCTTCACTGTACATAAGCTGAATTTACTAGCAAATGTAGGTTGCTATAGAATGAATGCTTCAGCTTCTGAATGTACATTCCCAAAGCCGTGGCATTGATAAAACTAAAATGCGATTTTCTTGAAAGCTTTTGGGTCTAACTAACTGCTGTTAAGATAATTAACATTGCATACCATGTGGATTTCAAAATGAGATAATTGCACAATGCTATCCTAGATTGAAAAAAGTGTAAAAAACATTGGGGCCTATCACAATCCAAGCCCAGCACATAGCTAAGCGTTTAGCACTTCCGCCAAGCAGCACTAGGGGTCACCAGTTTGATTCCCAACCATAACACTACCTGCCTGGAGTTTGCATGTTCTCCCTCTGCCTGCCGGGGTTTCCTTCCACACTTCAAGGACATGCTGGTAAGTTAATTGGCACCTGTCTAAAATGGCCTAGTATGTATGAATATGAGTTAAGAATCTTAGATTTGAAGCTCCTTGAGGGCAGAGACTAATATGCATGTACGTAAAGCGCAATGTACATTGATGGTGCTATATAAGTACGTGTAATAAAGTAGACAAGGCATTTTGTTAAATTTTTTGGGCGCAACACGAAAGCGCATTTAAAAATAAGGCAAGGTACACAACAGCGTGCTTGTGAACTGAAGATCAGTGTATGATCAGTTTGATGGGTACAGTGATCACGATCTCTGCGTTTTGGTACATTTGCCCACTCCTGCAGGCTAGCAACGCAAGCGCACCATCCTGATGTATACCTGCCCTTGAACATTTGGTTAAATAAATCAAACCCTTAGAACGTCAGACCAAAAAGAGAGAAAAATTTCAAACTAGTTATTTTTTATCAAAGCAAGCTACATGGCTATAGACTGCTACAAGATGAATTAGCTACTTACTGCACCCAATGATTCCTTTAGCAACTTCTATGCCAGCGATTTCTACCCTGTGCTTAGAAAAGGCGCTGTGCTCAATTTCTGGATGGTGGATGTGCAAGAGAAAGACTTGAACCAGAGTCCTACAACTACAATTTCTTTCACCCCCCCTTCTCTCTTCCATAATCAAATAGTGAATATATTGTTTTCTTTTAGCAAATACCATTTTTTATTTCAGCACCCTAGTACTAACTTACCTTATTCCTTGCCAATGTGAGAGTGACGTAGCCCTCATCCACCTGCAGCCTCCTGGTATATCAAGTCACACATACCAGAAGGCTGCCAGGCTGGGCGCTAAAGTATTGCAAGATTTTGTTACTGACACATATTGGCAACCAGTAAATAAAATTACACGCAGCTACATCTAGCACGTGTCGCCAGGGGCCACCTGTGAAAACCAGAAAGCGGCAGTCACCTCCTGAATCAACGACAAAGGTTTGGATTAACAATAGCACAGGGAACCTTTGTCAGTAAGGCTGGCCATACATAGAGCTAATTTCGCTAGATTCCCCCATCAACACAGACAGTGTCCCTCCTGCCGGGTCTTCTCCCAGCAGGGATGGCTTCCCCCACCCTTCCCTGCCCTCCCCCGGGTAGGAAGACAATGGCTCCGCAGGAGGGACACTGTCTGCCAGTGATTATTGCTAGCAGCTATAGCAGCCATTTACGATAATCACAAGCGAATCCGGCAGGCTGGTTGTACCCAAGTTGAATGATCGATTAACCTGGTACATTCAGCCTGTCCATTAATGGCTCGAATCTCGACCGTTTCAGCAGGAACTGTGTATGGCCAGCCTTAGGAAGGCATCACTGGACTCCATTGAGTATGTTTAATTTTTATTGTCATATTTTATCATTTATTGTATCAGCTATTGTATTAGCTGATAGCAGTTTTTTAACCACTTCAGCCCCGCAAGAATTGGCTGCTTAATGACCGGGCCATTTTTTGCGATTCGGCACTGCGACGCTTAACTGACAATCGTGTGACGTTGTACCCAAACAAAATTGACGTCCTTTTTTCCCACAAATGAAGCTTTCTTTTGGTGGTATTTGATCATCTCTGCGATTTTTTTTTGCTCTATAAACAAAAAATAACGACAATTTTGAAAAAAACACAATATTTTGTACTTTTTGTTATAATAAATATACCCAATTTTTTTTTTTTTTAAACAAAAATTTTCTCAGTTTAGGCCGATATGTATTCTTCTACATATTTTTAGTAATCAAAATCGCAATAAGCGTATATTGATTGGTTTGCGCAAAAGTTATAGCATTTACAAATTAGGGAATAGATTTATGGCATTTTTATTATTATTATTTTTTTACTAGTAGTGGCGGCGATCTGAGATTTTTATCAGGACTGCGACATTATGGCGGACACATCGGACACTTTTGACACATTTTTTACACCATTGCCATTTATACAGAGATCAGTGCTATAAAAATGCACTGATTGCTGTAAAAATGTCACTGGCAGGGAAGAGGTTAACACTAGGGGGCGATCAAGGGGTTAATTGTGTTCCCTGACTGTGTGTTTTCCAACTGTGGGGGGATGGGACTGACTAGAGGAAATTACAGATCGTGGTTCCTAGCTATTAGGAACTCACGATCTGTCTCTCCTCACAGAATAGGGATTTGTGTGTTTACACACACATGTCCCTGTTATGCCTCTCGTTCTCACTATCGCTCGTGGCCGCTGGTCATGAGCATCGGCACCCTCGCGATGCAGCGGGCACACACGCCTGCTATCCTGCTTAAAGGGACTGACGTACAGCTACGACAGTTCGCGGGATCTTGCCGACCTGCCGCTGTATAATGACAACGGCTGGTTGGCAAGTGGTTAAAAGAGAAGTTAAGCATTTTTTTTTACATATTCATACTTACCTAAGTGGACCAGTCCAAGCAGAGAGCTGCTGACTGTCAATTACAGCTCTCTGCTCTTCTCCCTCACTGGAGCGCTGAGCTGTGGAGGGGGTGGAGCGGCCATCTCAGGCTCTCAGCAGCTCGCTGAGAGGCTGAGCCAGGTGTCAGTCCAGGCAGATCCAGACTCCGTGGTCTGGATGATGTGGTGCCTAGACTGACATTTGTGACATCATAGGATGTAAACCATAAGAGAAGTACAGCCAAACAAGCTTTGACTATACTTCTCCTCCAAATTTGAGCTTTAATTTGTATGAAAGCTTAGTAGATAGCACTTATGCCTTGCAGCACTAGGGTCCTCAATTCCAATCATAGCCAGGACACTACCTGCATGAAGTTGATATGTTCCCCCTATGCTTGCAAGGGTTTCCTGTGGGCACTCTGGCTTCCTTGCACACTCCACAAACATGCTGGTAGGTTAATTGACTGTCTTAATTGGCCCTACTATATGTGTATGTGAGACAGGTAGCTTAGATTGTAAGCTCCTTGAGGGCAGGGAGTGATGCAACTGTACAATATGTAAAGTGCGGCATAAACTGTTGCCAAATAAATACCTGAAATAAAATAATGTGCACTAGATTAGTGATTTTACTGTTTTCTAGATCCCCTGGTTATGGAGATTCCCCTTATGCCTAGTACACAAGATCAGAAAAGTGGACAAAAAATACCACTTTTGAAGCGATCAAACAATAATCAGATCGTTAGTACACAACAAGCTGATTACGACAGTTCACTGAATTATCCGAAGGGACAGACATGAAAATGTTTCTGGTGCGCTACCAGAGAAAACGATTTTAAGTTAGGGCTCTTTCACAAGGGCGGACCGTATGTCCGCTTTTTCATCCATCCGTGTACGGATGAAAAAGGGACATACATTGGTCCCCATGAGATTGCGGGTGTCAGTGGATGAACATCCGCTGACACCCGATCTCACCCGGTTCTGCAAGTCTCCGATTCTGCAGACGGAGAAAAACACTATTTTCCTCCCCTATATCGGATCGGGTGAACACGGACAGATGGTCCGTGTTCATCCGATCCCCCATAGGGGAGAGCGGAGAAAACACAGGGCGTTCCCTGCACAGTGTGCGGGGACCGCCCTCTCTCATCCGCTGGCTCAGCGGGGATCAACGGAGCGATCCCCGCTGAGCAAGCGGAGGTTCACGGGTGGATCATCACTGATCCGCCCCATGTGAAAGAGCCTTTAAGCAGAACAGTATTCATCTAAAAAAAAAAAAAAATCAGAAGACCAAGACTTTGCATGCTCGGAAATGAACACAACACACTACATAATTTCTGAAGTCTGTGGTACGACAATTTTCATAACTTTAGTAACCTCTTAATTTTTGATATGAGACTAGCATGCAAAAATAACAGATGATCATTCGTCCAATATTCTCATCGTGTGTATGTCATATTTTTGTGACTACAAATTAAGTTGGGGAATATCGCAACATGTATAAACCTGGCACATCTATCCCTTCCCTACTAAAGAAAAAAAGTTTGACTGGAATTGGCCATTAATATGCTGCTGAACGTAGGTGTAGAGAAGTGTTAGTTACATTCTGACTATGCAACAGTAAAACAAACCTCTACTGAAGACATATTTTTAGCATCGCTTAACTTTTTCAGGACCTTTTTTATTGACCCAGAATAATTCCTAAACTACCAAACTAGTTTTATTTTTATGAATTTTTATTTAACAAAAACATCAATGCATCCTTTTCATGAGGTATCAAAAGTAAAAATGAATGAAGCTAATACATTCTGCAGCTAAGGAATGCCATTTTAAAAGAACGCTGAGATCCTAATAGAATTGTCAAGCCGGTTACCATGGAAACACTGCAGATTTAAAAAAAAAAACTAAAGTTGTGTATGTTTTTGTACAAAGGGTCAGATGCTTTAAGAAACTGAGCTCTATCCATGCAGTACCGTCAGGTTCAATTTCTTCCCCTTTAACAAGCCTACAGCAAAGAATTACAAGTATGCACCTTGTGTTTACTATGACACAGAAGAACAGGGAGCTCACAGCGTGTATGTAATTGGTCTTCTTATGATTGGCCCTGATTGGCTATGTTAATTACACGCCCAGGTCAGTCTAGGTTAGCTGCTTGTCTCTTGCTTGTCCTTGATATACTTTTCCATATGTTAGGTCTTTCTCAGCTGCAGCACATACACATTCTTTGCTCGTCTTCTCTGCTTGCCGTTTCAACAACTGATTCCTCTGACTGATTTCCTGGCACCTCACCACAGCTTGTGGTTTGTAGTTTTGCTCACTCTTCATACTGCCATACTAAATGCCTTTGGTCAGATTCACAAACTTTGTAAATGTACAGACAGAAGACTTTAGCAAACACACAAAATATGTCAACACATGTCGATCATCAAGTAAAAATGCTTATACATGTTCACGGCCCTGAATTATGTTTATTTTTTCTGGAAAGTCATTTTTTTTTCTAGACAAAACCATCTTACAACTTATGATGCCACATTGCAATTTTTAGTGACAGTGGATGTGCAAAACAAAGCTATATACTGTAATGTTAAAGCTGATACAAGACCATGCTTGGAAAATAAAAGCAACACTTACAATATATGCTACACTGTGGTGTAAAAATGTGAGCAAACGTGAAACTGTTATGCCGCGTACACACGATCGTTTTTAATGTCATGGAAAAAACTGTGTTTTTCTCGACGTGATTCTTGCCAAGCCTGCCTTGCATACACACGATTGTGATAAAAAATGCTCGAGCAAAGCGCGGTGACGTACAACACGTACGACGGCACTATAAAGGGGAAGTTCCATTTGAATGGCGCCACCCTTTGGGCTGATTATGCAAATTTTCCTTCTCATAACTTGCTTCTGAGCATGCGTGTTTTTTCCCCCCTGTCGTTAAAGCCTACACACGACCATTTTTCACGACAAGCAAAACGACGACGTGAAAAACTTCGAGAAAAAATACAGCATGTTCTAAATTTTGAATGCCCATTTTTCACATCGAGAAAAATGCTCTGGAGCCTATACACGATCGTTTTTAATGACCAATTAAAAAAATTGCATTTTTCTCGTCATGAAAAACGGTTGTGTGTACGCGCAATTAGAGTGCAATGAAATGAATATATCAATATGTGTAATGGGCAATAACTCAGAATTCCCTCCAGTTTTCTCTCCAACAGTTGTCATAGTTGGTAAACTCCAATCCAGTTTAATCCAAATAGACCAGCCCCCCTCCCCTTACTTTAAATGGAAGTTCATCCCTGATGAAGGGGGCAGAAGTTAAGTGTTGGCTTAGCAAACAATATATTATTGGAAAAATCTTTCATTTGAACCTGAATATTATGGTCTGGAGCTTCAATTCCTACCTCACTAACCCCTACCACAAGCCAAGGTGATAAGTTACAGGGTGCAGAGGTTGCCAGACCAAATATTCATATATTCTATACTTATGCCCTGTACACACGATCGGTTCATCCGATGAAAACAGTCTGATGTTTTTTTTTATCAGATATCCGATGAAGCTGACTTTCATCAGTCTTGCCTACACACCATCAGTTAAAAAAACAATCGTGTCAGAAAACAGTTACGTAAAACACGACGACGTGCTGAGAAAAATGAAGTGCAATGCTTCCAAGCATGCGTCGACTTGATTCTGAGCATGCGTGGATTTTAAACCGATGGACGTGCCTACACTCGATTGTTTTTTTCTATCGTTTTTTTTAACCATCAGATAATTTAAAACAAGTTCCTAGTTTTTTCACCGATGGATAAAAAAACGATCGGTTCGTCTGATGAAAATGGTCCATCAGACCGTTTTCATCATACAAACCGATCGTGTGTACGTGGCATTACACTACACCGTAATATTGGATGACAGCAATAATATGAAGCAATGACATACTGCTGCTTTTAGTCTGAGCTATCTATGTTCATTGCTCTGTAATCACATCTCAAATGACAAAATATGATTTAGTGATCCTCATTGTGGAAGTGCCAACAGCAGAACAATTGTTTGTACTGTCGTTCCTTTCATGGATCCAATGAACCTTACTTGTAGGGCACAACTTTTGATTACCATATGATTAACACTCTGAATTAAAAACTCCCAACAATCACTCAAGACACAGAAGGTTACACATGATACACTGCCTGTGACAAGGATTTTTAACACTTGCCAAAATTTATGAACATAAGGAAAATTTAGCCACGTCCATTAAAACCCCTTTTAGGTAATATACGCTGCCAATCAGATTGTATAATCATTTAAGGCTGTGCATCATGTTAATCCAGCTATTGACGGTTCGGATCTCGGCTCGGTTCAGCAGGGACCAGCCAGGATTCTAACCATGTATGGGCAGGCTGAATGATTGATTGTGTTCTCCTGGCAGGGACGGCCCCCACCTCCCCCACCAGAAGAACACATTGGCTCCATGGGAGGGAGAAAGTGTTGATGGGGGAATCAAGTGATTTTATTTCCAGCAACCCGAGGCTGCGGGAAACAAAATCGCTCCATCTCCAAGCTTTATCTTTAGGGAAGTGTCATTTGACCCATCCACTCACAGAGTGTGTGGTCCAGGAATGGGTTCCAGAAACACCTAGTACAAGTGTACAAGGTGGATAGTTCCCTTTTGCAATTATTCTGTAAATCCCATAGCCATGGACTGCTAAATCCTGGGGCAAAATCCAAGTTAAGGCAAACGGATCCACTGATCATGGGCTATTATAGACCTTTTATCTTCTTTTAGGCCTTTTCTTTGCATCACACATTTTATAAGTTACCTGTTATTTTGCTTTAACTACCTCTCTACTTTTGAGCGTACACCATGCTTACAATCCTACAATTATTATACACGGTAGATTATAGACTAAACTAAGCCCGGTACACACTAGGAGTTTTTATTCATTCAATCCAGTGGGCTGAACAGAAAAAATTGGAGAGCTCAGGAGCCACTCTACTATCCAAGATATCCAAGATCTCTCTGCTGAGCTATTGTGTCCTGACAGGGACATTTTAGCGGGACTGCAACATTGTGGCGGACAAAACTGACCCCAAATTACACTTTTTGGGGACCAGTGCCATTATTACATTGATCAGTGCTATAATAATGCATTGATGAATGTAAAAATTACACTGGTAGGGAAGGGGTTAACACTAGCGGGTGCTCAATGGGGTTAGATGTGTTCCCTAGGTGTGCTCTAACTGTAGGGGGGTGGGCTCACTGGGACATGACTGAGATCACTGTTCCTGATCACTGAGAACAGAAGATCTCTGACACGTCCCCTGTCAGAGCAGGGATCCGCTTGTTTACACATCCCACTGTAAGCTCACATGAGTGCATCCATAGCAAGCAGCTTGCTATGAGGGCACTTGGCAGGGGGGAGGAGAGAGTGGTGCGGGTGGCACAAGATTAAGAGGATCGGGGCTGCTCTGTGCAAAACCATTTTACAGAGCAGGTAAGTATGACATGTTTATTTAAATCTTTTATATAAATGTGAAGCTTAACAATTACTTTAACCACTTCAGCCCCAGAAGGATTTGCCCCCTTAATGACCAGGTATTTTTTGGCGCATCTACAAACTATAGGATTGATTTAGGAACATTTATGTTTTTTCTGCCTCTGTACTAGGCAATTGCGGGTCGCCGGCAGACATCGAGTCCACACGACCCACGGGTACGCTTCCGCAGCATGCAGGAGAGTGCACCGCCGGTGCAACACCTGTAACTGGGCCAGCCGCCGTACAGGTAGAGCAATTCGCGCAGGAGATTTGAACCAGGCACGCTTTACTTTTGATTGACAGCAGATGGCAGTGGATGGATTCAACAGTAATGCAAATCTGATGGGAAACACTCAGTTCCCTATCAGGCTTCACCCACCACACTACAAAACTCATATCATGTTATGTCAGTATGAGGGGTGCAGTGGCTGGGGGCAAACCTCAGTACTGGGCTCTGACAGCTTCATGTACCTATGACAAGTACATGAATTGGGTACAATCACTACAAATTTTGTTGCGACAGCCTGGCAGAATTCTAAAGGGTCTCTGTGACACCCCAATAATGCTATGTTCATTATATGCTATGCCGGTGCCCTATCTAATTATTCCTTTTACCATCTCAAACTCACAAAAAATCATAGGGAACCCTTCCCAGGGCTAAAGATATCTTTTAAACATAAGTGGAAATAGTTCTAGTCTCTAAGGTAGTCTATCACCTAAACACATTTCATAGATACTCTGATTAAACACCATGGCCCGGATTCATGTACGAGTTACGCCAGCGTATCTCCAGATACGCCGTCGTAACTCTGAGTCCGAGCCGTCGTATCTATGCGCCCGATTCTTAGAATCAGTTACGCATAGATTTGTATAAGATCCGACCGGCTTAAGTCTCTTACGCCGTCGTATCTTAACTGCATATTGACGCTGGCCGCTAGGGGCGTGTACGCTGATTTACGCCTAGAAATATGTAGATCAGCTAGATACGCCAATTCACGAACGTACGCCCAGCCGACGCAGTACAGATACGCCGTTTACGTTAGGCTTTTCCCGGCGTAAAGTTACCCCTGCTAATGGGGCGTAAATGAGGCGTACCAATGTTAAGTATGGATGTCGGGCCAGCGTCAAATTTTTCACGTTTTACGTCGTTTGCGTAAGTCGTTCGCGAATAGGGCTGGGCGTCATTTTCGTTCACGTCAAAAGCATTGGCTTCTTGCGGGTTAATTTGGAGCATGCGCACTGGGATACTTTCACGGACGGAGCATGCGCCGTTCGTAAAAAGCGTCATTTACGTGGGGTCACATTAAATTTACATAACACACGCCCACATCTACCACATTTGAATTAGGCGGGCTTACGCCGGCCTATTTACGCTACGCCGCCGCAACTTTGGTTTGAGAATACGGCACTTGCCTGTCAAAGTTGCGGAGGCGTAACGTAAATAGGATACGTTACGCCCGCACAAAGATACGCGATTCTACGTGAATCCGGGCCATTTTTTTGGTTTATCATTTTGGGCACATCAAAACACATAGGGGTAGATTCAGGTATGAGATACGACGGCGTATCTCCAATTACGCCGTCGTATCTCTGAGTGTGCTGCGTCGTATTTATGGGCCTGATTCTTAGAATCAGTTACGCATAGATTTGACTAAGATCCGACCGGCGTAAGTCTCTTACGGCGTCGTATCTTAGTTGCAATTTTACGCTGGCCGCTAGGTGGCGCTTCCGTATACTTACGCGAGGAATATGCACATTTTTTTACGTCGTTTACGTTAGGCTTTTTCTGGCGTAAAGTTACCCCTGCTATATGAGGCGTATCCTATGTTAAGTATGTTAAGTTCCCGCGTCAAATTTTGAAAATTTTACGTTGTTTGCGTAAGTCGTCCGTGAATGGGGCTGTGCGTAATTTACGTTCACGTTGAAAGCATTGGCTTTTCGCGGGTTAATTTGGAGCATGTGCACTGGGTTACTTTCACGGGCGGCGCATGCGCCGTTAGTCAAAAACGTCATTTACGTGGGGTCATGTTTTATTTGCATAAAACACGCCCACCTCTTCACAATTTGAATTAGGCGCACTTACGTCGGCAGAGTTACGATATGCTGCCGTAACTTAGGGCGCAGGTTCTTGGTGAATACAGAACCTGCCTCACTAAGTTACAGCGGTGTAGCGTATCTGAGATACGCTACGCCCACATAAAAATAAGCCATTCTACCTGTATTTACCCTATAAAATGCACAATCATTCTAATGCAATCAGTGGATTTAAATGCTTATAAAATTAGATACTGTCAATATCTGTATAGGAAAAAAAATTGTATTTTCAAACTGAAAAAACTACAAAGAAACACTTCTACCAAGATAGTGACTAATATTCAAAGAGTGGTTTTACTCTTTGCCAGCTCCAGCATTATATCAGCATGAAATGTTATCACACAATAATAATTACAGGAATCATTGTCTGTATATATGTCACTGGATTTATGTGAAACATTATGCCACTGGTAGTCATGATGAAGATGAATCAAACCTGGATAAGCAATATTGTAATAGGTGAATGTTTATCAACATTTGGCATGTCATTAGCACAGCGTAACACCCAAACATCATTTCGAATCAGACAACAGAATAGGCATTTTATAACATCAAACAAGTTTCTAACATCGTACAGGCTAATGCTTACCAGAAGTCCAAAGAGCTACTAAACATGAACTAATGTGGAGCTCAGAGCTGCTGTGACAGGGGATGGGAGAATGCCCTGTGTATGTGTGGACAAAGGAGAAAACACTGTATATATGTTGATCTGTGAACAAGGGAGCGATCACTGTGCAAGTGCGAATTTGTGGATGAGGGAGAGTGCACTGCATAAGTGCAGATTTATGAGTGAAGAAGGTTCATTGCACATGTGTGGACTTGTGGACAAAGGAGAGTGTGCTGCACATGTGCGAATCAGTGAATGTAGGGTAAATGCTGTGCATGTGCGGATTTGTGGATAAGCGATAGTGCATAGCACACGTGTGGACTTGTGGACAAAGGAGAGTGTGCTGCACATGTGCGGATCAGTGAATGTAGGGAAAATGCTCTGCATGTGCGGATTTGTGGATAAGGAATAGTGCATAGCACACGTGTGGACTTGTGGACAAAGGAGAGTGTGCTGCACATGTGCAGATCAGTGAATGTAGGGGACATTTTTTTGCATGTGCGGATTTGTGGATGAGGCCTTGTACACACGATCAGTCCAAACTGATGAAAACGGACTGAAGTTCAGTTTCATCAGTCCAAACCTACCCTGTGTATGCCCCATCGGACTTTTGTCCTTCAGACCAAAGTTTTAGAACTTGCTTTAAAATCGGACTGATGGACTGATGACCGATCGGTCAAAACCGATGGTTAGTACGCAAAAGCATCGGTTCAAAACCCGCGCATGCTCAGAATCAAGTCGACGCATGCTTGGAAGCATTGAACTTCGTTTTTTTCAGCATGTCGTTGTGTTTTACGTTACCGCGCTGGACTCGATCGTTTTTTGAACCGATGGTGTGTAGGCACATCAGACCATCAGTCCGTTTTCATCAGTTTGGACTGATCGTGTGTACAAGGCCTAAGGGATAGTGCACAGCAGATGTGTGGACTTGTGGACAAAGGAGAGTGTGCTGCACATGTGCGGATCAGTGAATGTAGGGGACATTTTTTTGCATGTGCGGATTTGTGGATAAGGGATGGTGCACAGCAGATGTGTGGACTTGTGGACAAAGGAGAGTGAAGGCCTCTTGAGCCCCCCTAGGGAAAGAGAGCCTTGACTGATGGGGGCATGGCCAGGTACTGGACAAGGCGGTGGTCATGGGAGGATTGGCTACTAGGGGGGTGGGGTCGGGCCTGAGTTCAGATAAAAGGGACCCCCCAGGGAATTCTGGGTCTTTTGGAAGACCGCTGGGAAGAGCTGCCCACCCTCCCGCCCCTTTTTTTTTGGGTTATGGTACGTCACAGCTTGCTGCGGTTTTTCTTGACCTTGCCAGCGGAAAATGGCCGTAGTGGGCCATGCCCCTTTATGGACACCGGAAGTAGGCGGCCTGTCCAGCACTTATGGTAAGGACAGGCCCCTCCCCCTCCCTTCTGGAATGGTGCTCACAGTACAACTGTGACTGGCATGAGTTACAAAAGGTTAAAATTGTTATGTTGCTTTAATAAAGCTGTGGCCTTGCCCTTTCCAACTTAATGGCTGTAAGAGTGTTTATTTATTGGATGAAGGGGCAAGGGGGAAGGTTTATGTGCTAAGTTTGTATTAAGGGGCACATGTGCGGATCAGTGAATGTAGGGGAAAATGCTGTGCATGTGTGGATAGTGCACAGCAGATGTGTGGACTTGTGGACGAGGTAGAGTACATGCAGATTTACTACCGGTACTTGTTTGGCCAGATTTTGTGGAGGCTAAGGTTGACCTACAGGTATTTAATTTAAAGCAAAACTAATGTCCACAATACCCTTACCCATGCTTCTTCTAGGTGCCAGTCTTTGGCCGGCACAGGATGCAGTAACTCCGGCGCATGTGAAGAGCCAAAATGTATACTGAGCTGCCCATGCCTAGCTCATGTACATTCTAAGGAAAACTACAAGCAGGCAGGTAGGATTATTTTAAAAAATTGTGAGCAGACAGGCTGTTTTTGCAGAAGAGACAAGTGGTGTCTGTTCTGCAAAAAAAAAAAAAGCCTGTCTGCACACAGTTAAAAAAAAGGTTTTATGTCTCTTCTGCAAAAAAAAAATGCCTGCCTGCTCACAATTAAAAAAAAGTAAATAAAAAAAAGATTTTAATACATTTCGAAGGAAATTCTTTTTCTCTACACTGCACCATGATTGGTAAACAGTTGGGAAATCTTGACAGCACTGCATATTTTATTATAAAGGTGAACTATCCCTTTAAAGCAGTGCTTCTCAAATAGTGGGGCGCGCCCCCCTGGGGGGCTGCGAGGCTCCGTAAAGGGGGGCTCGTGTGACCTGGCAATTATCCCGTTTCCAGTCTGTGCAGCCCGGGGGGCCCGCCGGCATGGTCTCTCAGCCTGTGTTGGCTCCAGGACTCAGGCTTCTCCTAAGCCAAGCCTTCCTGCTACCTCTGCTAAGCCCAGCCCACCTGCCGCGCAACCAATGATGTGTTTGAGCGGGTGGATTTTAGGAGCATCGTGGTGGAGAGTAGACCGTGGAGTGGACAGAGCAGCAGAAGCTGGCATGTGTGGGAGTCACTGCACGGGCTTGGACCAGACCGCACCGCACCCCCCCCCCGCTGCAAGTTAACGGACCCCTGCCTTGCTGAGGCTGACTGAGCCTGGTGGTGTGGTGAGTGCACAGGCAGCCCGATGATATGTCTGATGGTGGCAGGGGGTTGAGGTTGATGGTGGTGGCAGCAGCAGAGGGTTGATGGTGGTGGCAGCAGCAGAGGGTTGATAGTGGTGGCAGCAGCAGAGGGTTGGATGGCGGTGGCGGCAGAGGGTTGATGGCGGTGGCAGGGGGTTGATGTTGATGTTGTTGATGGTGGGGGTTGATGTTGATGGTGGTGGCAGGGGGTTGATGTTGATGGTGGTACTACAGTTAATAAAGCTATTCTTTGTTGTAAATTGATCCACATTTCTTTCTTTTTTATTCTCTTATACGTTAATAAGGATACGGTGTTATGCAGAGGTGTACTTATAACAATTTTATAGACAAAAGATACTATTTACAGTCGCGCGGGGGGGCCCAAAATGTTTTCTTCTTCCTAGGGGGGGCATGACAGAAAATAATTGAGAAGCACTGCTTTAAAGAGAGAACTCTTGGAAATTTGTATTAAATTTTCCATTGGCATTTGTGTTGCCACCAACATATGCCTCAGGCAATAAATAAAGAAAAGAGAAAAATACTCATTTGCAAAGTACTATAACCTTAGTAAACAAATCAAAGTCCATCTTGCACAGGTCTGAGTTCAGTAAAATGAAGGCTGATTGGTTGCTATGGGTTACTGAACATTGCACCCTTCAGTGCTAAACAAGCCTTTATGTATTCAAAACACCAAATGCAGTTTTTGGAAGCAGTAGGAATGTGTAGTAACATAAATACATCTGTCACAAATCTGGGCAATTCATACTGAGTATATGACCAGAAGGGGTATAGCAGAGATTTGTTTCAGTAAAGACTGCATGCCATAATAATAATAATATTAATGCAATATGCAGGCAGCTAAAATACATGCAAACTGTGATGTTCCCTGTAATGTCAAGTCTGACACCACCTTTCGAGCTCACCTATTAGTCAATGAATTTGCACATCACATTAAGAATCCAACAGGAAGGCTTTTGGCTCATTCACACCACACTATAGTGTGTTATTGTGGGCCCAATTCATTAGTGCACTGTGAAAGTGTGCTATAGTGCTTAGTTAAAACAGTGCTTGTTTTTTTGTTTTTTTTAATGTTTCATTAAATTATAGTCCGCTATAGTCCATTATAGTCCAAAATGCGACCAATGAGGTACAGACTTTGTTATAGTGCTGAGGAAAATAATCAATGGCCTACAAGTGCAGTAACATCAACGCACTCATGCTCCATTGAAATCTTTGTGTCCTTCTACTGCAGTGGAAAATGGGACTTGTAGTCTCTCCATTCAAAGATACCTATAAATGAATCTGTGAATGGATGGCGCAGCTTGGGGGGCATTGATATGGGTGTAACATGAAACATGGACTGAGCCTTTAATTCTTAGGCATCATGCACACTCGATTTTTTTTAAAGCTGCTTCTAGGGGCGTCTGACATTTTTTTTTTCCTGCCTCTAAACTAGGGGTGTTGCTAGACCCCTCCTCTTTCGCCCCGTCGGTTTACCTCACTTGAAATGCCTGCGCCTGCACCCAAAGCCGATAGAAGTAATCGGCTTGGGGATCCCTGGACAGGTAAGTGTTCTTTGCTAAAAGTTAGCAGCTACAGCATTTGTATTTGTAGCTGCTGACTTAAAAAAAAAATCCCCAGACTGGAAGTCCTCTTTAAGTTCATAGTGGACACATTTTAGATACTTTGTTCAAGGTGAGCAATTGCCGTTCCCAATATTTTTTTCTTTATTTTCGTGGTGGAATTGGAAAAACATGTACATCTTAAAGAAATGGAGGGAAGATGGTAAGGGTAGGGGGTTTTAAAAGAGTAGGAACCTTTTGAGGAAGGTTGGAAGATAAAGGACGGAGCCCTTCATACATACTGTAACATGACCATAGAAAAGACCGAGGCTCCCTAGGGCCCTAATGCCCATCAAGGCAGCCTCACCATCAGGCATCAATGCAGCCTAATCAGTGCCCATTCCATCACCAGCTCAGCCTTACCTGTGCCCATGCAGGCTGATCAGACAGCAGTGCCCATCAAGAGGGAAGAGCAGCCAATTTACACAGAGCAGGAATCCCCCACTCATCTGGCGATGCCCATTACCTGACCAGCTCCTATGATTGACGTCCTGGCATTGGACCAGTGTGACATCCATCATAGGAGCCAGTTCAGGTGGCAGGAATTTGTATGTCACTTGGCCGCGCCAGGTAAGTGGGAGATAAGGATCCCCGCTCTGTCCGGCGGTGCTCTAACCCCCCTCTCTTCAGAGGCAGCCCGGTGTGCACCCTCCCAGGTTCAGCCTGAAAGTAGCCCCAGAGCTAACGGCTAATAGCCCAGCGTTCCCGGCCAACACCAACCCCCAGGGCTTTTTGGGGGCCCACTCGGGGCTATAGCCCAGGTCAGCCCCCCTTTCCTGACACCAATGCTCTAAACTCCCCTTCATGTTAGCCTATGTGTCCATGCCCACATAGGCTTTTAGGAGCATTTAGTGGCAGGAGCTTTTAGAGCTAGAAAAAAACAAAACACTGCCAGTGTGTTCAGGAGCAGCAGAGTTTGGACAGAAAAAACACTTGAAGCTACTAAAAAGCTGCTAAACGTTAGTGCTTGAGCATTAATTAATTTCAATGACCAGAATAAATTATTTATTCTGGCCAATTAACTGATATAACGTCAAAGAGCTTGACGCCTGTAAAAGCTCCTAAAAGCTTGTAAAAGCGTTGAGCACGCTGCTGGCTTCTAGAAGAGTTAAACATATGTCCTGTGTGCATGAGGCGGAGTTCAACCTGAAGGGTCCACTGCCGGTTTCCCAATGGCGGCACCTGCACCCGATCCGACAGACGGATTGGCTTTGGGGGGCCGACATCGCAGACTCACTGGACAGGTAAGTGTCCTTATTAAAAGTCACTGAAGCTGCTGACTTAAAAAAATAAAAATAAATGCAGCTGGAACACCGCTTTAAGTGACCGATGCTGCATCCACCTAGGTAAGTATGATCTCCACCTAGGTAAGTATGATTTCAAAAAACAAAAAAAATCCCATACATCTCTTTTAAAGTGGTTGTGAAAACTGAAAAAAAAAACCTGCAGTATTGAATTAGTGCATGTTTCTTTTTTCCTTTAACAATCATTTTTTTATTTATTTTTGTACAGACTTCTCTCTAGGGAGAAGGAAAGGATAAATGGTATCTTTTCCTCCTCACTAGCAGACAAGACTGCATTCACACCTACGTGTTTCCTAAATGCACAAAAAATTTGCACTTTGCAGCTCGTTTTGGAAACACGCTGTAATTGTCGGTCGCACTAACTGTTAATGGCCCCCTAAGCGTGGGTAGTATTTTTCCCTGTGTCTATTGACGCAACAAAGCACACTACAAAAATGCACCAAAGTGCGCACTGTAAAAATGCCCGACAATCCACAAACGAAAAGGTACTGGAGCTACTTTAGGGTGTTTGGCGTGTGTAGGGCCAAGTGAAGGGGCTGCCCTTGGTGCGATGCACAGTAACACGTAAAAAAAAAATACCAAAAAATGCGAGCAGGAACACACGTTCCAGCTACACCCAGGTGTAAATGGGCAGCCCAAAGGAGAGACAACACAGGGTAGGGCTACAGAGTGAATGATTACTGTGACAGCCAATCAGAGGCTATCAAAGACATTTTGTCATTTGGATCCGGTTCCCCTTGGTCCCGATCGTCAATAGAGAGGTAGGGCTGTCGCCAACAGCTCAGTCTCAGTGCTGGGAGATCGTGATCAAGCATGCTTCCAGCACAAACAAGAACTTGTATATGTGACACCCAGGTTTAAAGCCCACTTTCTGAACTCTGCATAAAGCCTAGTACACAGTCGGGCGGCATGGCTGACCAGCTCCCAATTAACGCTCTCAGCCAATGGCTAAGAGCGCTGACTGGAGTGTTCTGGCAGGGAGGGTCGCCCCCCTGTCAGAACACAATAGCTAAGCAGAGATTGTTGTACTAACACTGGATTGTTAGTACAGCAGCTCCAATCTAAGCTGTCAGTTTTCTTCTATTTAATGTGCTGGGTTGAACGAAACAAAAACTGTTATGCCGATCGGAAATTCCAACAAGAAAACTGTGGATTTTTTTCAGACGAAATGTTGGCTCAAACTTGTGTTGCATACACACAGTCACACAAAATTCCGACCGTCAAGAACGTGGTGACGTACAACACTACAACAAGCCGAGAAAAATAAGGTTCAATGATTTCAAGCATGCGTCAAACTGATTCTGAGCATGCATGTTTTTTTGCGCTTCGGAATTGCATACAGACGATCAGAATTCCGGACAATAACTTTTTCCATCGGAAAATTTGAGAACCAGCTCTCAATTTTTTTCGATGGGGCCTACACATGGTCGGAATTTTCGACCAAAAACTCACAATTATCTTTTCTTGTCGGAAATTCTGATCGTGTGTACGTGACATTAGTGTGTACTAGGCTTTAACCACTTGCTTACTGGGCACTTAAACCCCCCTCCTGCCCAGACCAATTTTCAGCTTTCAGTGCTGTTGCACTTTGAATGAAAATTGCACGGTCATATAACACTGTACCCAAATTAAATTTTTATCATGTTTTCCCCACAAATAGAGCTTTCTTTTGGTGGTATTTGATCGCCTCTGCGGTTTTGATTTTTTGTTAAAAAAAAATAAAAAAACAGATTTAAAAAAATATATATATATTTATATTTTATATTTTGTTATACAATTTTGCAAACGGGTAATTTTTTTCCTTCATTGATGTAAGCTGATGAGGCTGCACTGATGAGCATGATGGGCTGTACTGGTGGGCACTGATGGGCTGCACTTGTGGGCACTGATAGGCGGCACTGAGAGGTGGCACTGATGGGTAGTACTGCAGGGCATTGATAGGTGGCACTGGTGGGATACACTGATAGGCAGCATTACTAGGTGGCACTGATGAGGCATTGATTGGCATCACAGGTGGGCATTGATAGGTGGCACTGTGGGCATTGATAGGTGACACTATGGGCACTGGCAGGTGGCATTGGCAGGCGGTATTTGTGCGCACTGATGAGGCAGAATTGCCTCCTTCCTCTTCGGGACCGATGTTCCTTGTAAACAAGCCAGTGATCGGCTTTTTTTTCTCCTCACGCTATCCTTTGTTTACATCATGTGATCATCTGTCATTGGCTGACAGCTGATCACATGGTAAGGGGCCGGGACTGGCCCCTTACACGGATCTGTGATCCACCGAGTCTCAGTGTCTCGTGATCACAGCGCGCGCCGCGCTGGGGGCCGTGCGTTGCGAGTGCAAAGGGGAGGACGTCTATTGACGGCCTCCCGGATTTTCAGGTCCGCGCTGTAGCCGTCATTTGACTATAGCGCGGGCCTCTGGTGGTTAATGTGTTATGTGGTTGTAAAGGGGTTAACTTGAAGTTTCATATAATGACACTTCATTCAACTTTGTGCACCGAAACGTGCAGTGCGGTGAGCTGTGCTCCGTAAAAATGACATGAGGTGAGCACACCACCGCATATGTATGGTGTGAATACAGTGTGGTGGATGATTATAAAATCCCTATTTTCAAATCAGGCTAATTCTTTTTATTATTGGAATCACTTAAATGTTGGCAGTATGGGTAACCCTGAGTTTGTCAGGAAATTGATTAATGAGTCCTCATCAACAGGACACAACAGAAATAATTGTTTTCTTGCGTTTATCTATGCAGATCAATGCCGCTTAACCAATATGACATGAACAAGCCCTAAAAAATGCAGTGAAGACATCACTGGGGTGCATGCATGTAAAAAAAGTAGCTACAAAGAGCCTGCAGGAGATCAGCAACAAATGATGAAAAAAGTGCAAACAAGTATTTTAATTAGAAAAAAATGCATTTGTTTATGATATACAGTGCCATCTCAAATAAAATGTCATTTTACCTTAAATCTACAAAGTCTCTACTGCTGTCCTGCAGCCTCCAAATGTGACAAGAGCAGCATTATATCATGAAATTACTGGACCGCTGTTAGTGGCTACAAAGAGGCTGCAGGGGATCAGCAACAAAAGATCCAAAAAAGGTGACATTTTTTATTTTATTTTAAAAATGACAATTTCACCACACATTACACAGGTATGGTCAGCTGTTGTCACCCTCAGGAAATCTCTTAGGAATGGCAGGCAGATATCATTGGAATGCATGTAAAAAGAAAGTGGTTACAATGTGGCTGCAGGAGGTCAACAACAACGGATCAAGAAAAAAAGTTAAAAGACGTTTTTTTTTTGTTTTTTATTAAAGACAATTTCAACACATATTACACAGGCATGGTCAACTCTTGTTATAATCAGGTCAATTGTCACCATCAGAAAACCTTCCTAAAAAAAGTCACGTAGCCATTGCTGGAGTGCATACATATAAAAAGAAAGAGGCTGCAGGAGATCAGCATCCAAGGATGAAAAAATAAAGTATGTTATTAAAAGAAATAGCCATTGCAACACACAATACCCCGACATGGCCAACTGTAGTCACCATCAGAAAACCTTCCCATAGAAATGCCAGGCAGACATCACTGGAGTGCATGCATGTAAAAAGAAAATAGCTGCAGGAGATCCCCAACAAAGGATAAAAAAAAGGTTAGAGCAAGAAATGTATTTAAAAAATGACCATTTTAACATACATTACATAGTCACAAACACTAATCTAATAAAAAAGTGTCTACAAAGAGGCTGTAGGAGATCCTCAACAAGGGATAAAAAAGATAAAAACATCAGGTCACCTGATATCACCATCAGGAAACCCTTCCTAATAAATGCCGTGCAGCCATCACTGGAGTGCATGTAAAAAGAAGGCGGCTGCAGGACATCAGCAACAAAGGATCAACATGTATTTTATTTGAAAAAAGTGGAAATTGTTTATGATACACTGAGCTTTATCAAATACAAAGGTCCCTTCTGCTTCTTCAAGTGTATGGAGCCTATGCATGTGAGAAGAGGTTCTGCAGCAGAAATAGCTGCACACCATGCAATCATTGTGTTCCTTTATAGGTCTATTTATAGAGAGGAGTGGGAGCACTGACAACACCTGATCAGATAACAATGTTTCTGTGTGTAGTGAGGGGTGAAGAGGAAGGAATGCACACACCTCCAGGGACACACTGACCTACAGAGAGCCCCATGATAACACAGGAGCCCCATGGAAATACAGGAGCCCCATGATAACACAGGAGTCCCATGATACTACAGGAGCCCCATGGAAATACAGGAGCCCCGTGATAATACAGGAGCCCCATGGAAATACAGGAGTCCCATGATAACACAGGAGCCCCATGATAATACAGGAGTCCCATGATAACACAGGAGTCCCGTGATACTACAGGAGTCCCATGATAATACAGGAGTCCCATGATAACACAGGAGTCCCATGATACTACAGGAGTCCCATGATAATACAGGAGTCCCATGATAATACAGGAGTCCCATGATAATACATGAGCCTAATGAAAATACAGGAGTCCCATGATAATATAGGAGTCCCATGATAAAACAGGAGTCCCATGATAATACAGGAGCCCCATGATAATAGAGGAGCTCCATAATAGCAGAGGAGCTGGATGATAACACAGGAATCCTCTAATAACAGAAGAGCCCCATGAAAACACAGGAGCCCCATGGAAATACAGGAGTCCCATGATAATACAGGAACCCCATGATAATATAGGAGTCCCATGGAAATACAGGAGCCCCGTGATAATAAAGGAGCCTAATGAAAATACAGGAGCCCCATGATAATACAAGAGCCCCATGGAAATACAGGAGTCCCATGAAAATATAGGAGCCCCATGATAATAGAGGAGTCCCATGATAATACAGGAGTCCCATAATAATATAGGAGCCCCATGATAATATAGGAGCCCCATGATAATACAGGAGCCCCATGATAATACAGGAGCCCCATGATAATATAGGAGTCCCATAAAAGTACAGGAGTCCCATAGAAATACAGGAGTCCCAAGAAAATACAGGAGTCCCATGAAAATACAGGAGTCCCATGAAAATACAGGAGTCCCATGATAATACAGGAGTCCCATGATAATACAGGAGTCCCATGATAATACAGGAGTCCCATGATAATACAGGAGCCCCATGATAATACAGGAGTCCCATGGGAATACAGGAGCCCCGTGATAATACAGGAGTCCCATGATAATACAGGAGTCCCATGATAATACAGGAGCCCCGTGATAATACAGGAGTCCCTTGATAATACAGGAGCCCCATGATAATACAGGAGCCCCGTGATAATACAGGAGCCCCATGATAACACAGGAGTCCCATGATAATAGAGGAGTCCCATGATAATACAGGAGTCCCTTGATAATACAGGAGTCCCATGATAATACAGGAGTCCCTTGATAATACAGGAGTCCCATGATAATACAGGAGTCCCTTGATAATACAGGAGTCCCATGATAATACAAGAGCCCCATGATAATAGAGGAGTCCCTTGATAATACAGGAGCCCCATGATAATACAAGAGCCCCATGATAATAGAGGAGTCCCATGATAATACAGGAGTCCCTTGATAATACAGGAGTCCCTTGATAATACAGGAGTCCCTTGATAATACAGGAGTCCCTTGATAATACAGGAGTCCCATGATAATACAGGAGTCCCTTGATAATACAGGAGTCCCATGATAATACAGGAGTCCCTTGATAATACAGGAGCCCCATGATAATACAAGAGCCCCATGATAATAGAGGAGTCCCTTGATAATACAGGAGTCCCATGATAATACAGGAGTCCCTTGATAATACAGGAGTCCCATGATAACACAGGAGTCCCTTGATAATACAGGAGTCCCATGATAATACAGGAGTCCCTTGATAATACAGGAGTCCCATGATAATACAGGAGACCCATGATAATACAGGAGACCTATGGAAATACAGGAGCCCCGTGATAAAACAGGAGTCCCGTGAAAATTCAGGAGCTCCATGATAATACAGGAGTCCCATGATACTACAGGGGTCTCATAAAAATACAGGAGTCCCATGATAATACAGGAGTCAAATGATAATACAGGAACCACATGAAAATACAGGAGCCCCATGATAATAGAGGAGCTCCATAATAGCAGTGGAGCCTTATGATAGCAGATGAGCCCGATGAGAACACAGGAATCCTCTAATAACAGAAGAGCCCCATGGAAACACAGGAGTCCCATGATAACAGAGGAGTCCCATGATAATACAGGCGTCCCCATAATAGGAAAGGAACCCCATATTAATAGAGAAGCCTCATGATAACAGAGGACCCTATAATAATATAGAAGTCCAATGATACCAGAGGAGCCACATATTAATAGAGGAGTCCTATAATAACAGAAGAGCCCCGAAATAGCAGAAGAGCCCCATAATTATAGAGGAGTGCCGTAACATTAAAGGAGTCCCATGATAATAGAGGAGTCGCATGATAACAGAGGAGCCCCATAACATTAGAGGAGTCCCATGATAACAGAGGAGCCCCATAATAATAGAAGCGTCCCTTAATAACAGAGGAGCCCCATAATAATAGAAGAGTCCCATGATAACAGAGGAGTCCCATAATATTAGAGGAGCCCCATGATAACAGAGGAGCCCAATAATAATAGAGAAGTGCCATGATAACAGAGAAGCCCCATAATATTAGAGGAGTCCCATGATAATACAGGAGTCCCATAGTAATAGAAGAGCCCCAAAATAACAGAGAAGTCCCATGATAAGAAAGGAGCCCCACCGTAATAGATGAACCCTATGATAATAAAGGAGCCCCATAATAATAGAAGAGCCCCATAACAGAGGAGCCCCATAATATTAGAGGTGCCCCATGATAACAGGGGAGCCACATGATAACAGGAGAGCCCAATAATAATAGAGGAGTGCCATGATAATAGAGGAGCCCCATAATATTATAGGTGTCCCATGATAAGAGAGGAGCCCCATAGTAAAATATGAGCCCTATTATAATACAGGAGCCCCATAATACTAGAAGAGTCCCATGATAACAGACCAGCCCCATAATATTAGAGGTGCCCCATGATAACAGAGGAGCCCCATAATATTAGAGGCGCCCCATGATAACAGAGGAGCCCCATAATATTAGAGGTGCCCCATGATAACAGAGGAGTTCCATAATATTAGAGGCACCCCATGATAACAGAGGAGCCCCATTATAATACAGGAGCCCCATAATACTAGAAGAGTCCCATGATAACAGAGGAGCCCCAAAAAATTAGAGGCGTCCCATGATAACAGAGGAGCCCCATAACATTAGAGGAGTCCCATGATACCAGAGAACCCCCATAATATTAGAGGAGTCCCATGATAACAGAGGAGCCCCATAACATTAGAGGAGTCCCATGATAACAGAGGAGCCCCAGATATTAGAGGAGTCCCATTATAACAGAGGAGCCCCACAATACAGAAGAGTCCCGAAATATTAGAGGAGTCCCATGATAACAGAGGAGCCCCATAATATTAGAGGAGTCCCATGATAACAGAGGAGCCCCAGATATTAGAGGAGCCACATAATACAGAGGAGCCCCATATATTAGAGGAGCCCCATATATTAGAGGAGCCCCATGATAGTCCCATATTAATAGAAGAGCCACATGATAACAGAGAGGTCTCATGATAAGCGAGGAGCCCCATAGTAATAGAGGAGCCCTATTATAATACAAGCGTCCCATAATAATAGTAGAGCCCCATAACAATAAAAGAGAGCCATAATAATAGTAGAGCCCTATAATAAGAGAGGAGCCACATAATAACAGAAGAGCCCCATGTGCAGCCTCCTCCTTACCTGTACACACCGGTAGTGACCGGACCCGTCGCCTTGCTGCCATCCTCCCAGACACAGGTCCCCCCAGTCATAGGAGCCTGCCTCGTCCATGCACCTTCCTTCCCTCCTTCCCTCCTGTGTGTACTTTCCTCTCACCTGCCTTTATAGACTTCCATGCCCCCGCACACTCGTCTCGTTCCTTGCCATAGTCTGCCCACAGCTCCTCTCCTTCCCACGTCTTCCTCTGTGTCACATGGCAGGCGATCAAGTGGGGCGCCACCGCTTCTCCCTTTGGTGTTCGCCGAGCAGCCCACACACGAGATTCCGCCCCCGCCAGGCAGCCTGACATAATAAAAGAACCTTGTCACCTGAGGGGAGAAGTGCGCCCTGTGCCACCTTCACCCACCGGGCACCCCGACCCGTCAGGGGTCCCGAATGAAACCACACACACTGTTCAGCCTCCATCCCACCCACAGCACTCCCACCGTCCACCCCCCTCCCCCTACATGAAAACTGAGGTATTTTCAGGGGAAATATGTGAGAGGAAAAAAACCCACAAAAGCATCCCTCAGAGTGCAGACAATTCAGACTGATGGGGGATGTGAGGACCCCCTAACATTTGCTAGGCACTGCTATCAGGCGTCAGGAAACTCTGCACTTACTTTATAATATAAAAATATAATATAAAGAATATAATCATCTATAACTTTATGAGCACAAACCTACAATTCAGTAGGTCTCCCTTTTCCTGCCAAAACAGCCCTGACCCGTCGAGTCATGGACTCCACTAATGCCCCGTACACACGATCGGAATTTCCGATGGAAAAAATCAGATGGACTTTTTCCATCGGATTTTCCATTCGTGTGTAGCCCCATCGAAGTTTTTTCATCGGAAATTCCGATGAATTCCATCGGACTTTAGATATAGAACATTCTATATTTTTCAGATGGAATTCTGATGTGATTTGGCCGGGCAAAAGCCCGATCGTGTGTTCGCGGCATAAGACCTCTGAAGGTATGATATGGTTGGTATGTGCCACAAGCCGTCAGTAGCAGATCCCTTAAAAGAGAAGTATGGGTTTTCGTTTTATTTAACCACTTACAGACCGGAAGGATTTACCCTCTTCCTGACCAGACCATTTTTTGTGATACGGCACTGTCGCTTTAACTGACAATTGCGCGGTCGTGCAACGCTGTACCCAAACAAAATTGACGTCCTTTTTTTCCCACAAATAGAGCTTTCTTTTGGTGGTATTTGATCACCTCTGCGGTTTTTATTATCTGCGCTATAAACAAAAAAAGAAAAACAATTAAAAAAAAATTGTTTTACTGTTTGCTATAATAAATATCCCCAAAAATGTTTTTAAAAAACAAATTTCTTCATCATATAAGGTCAATATATATTCTTCTACATATAGTAAAAAAAAATCGCAATAAGCGTATATTGATTGGTTTGCGCAAAAGTTATAGCGTCCACAAACTATAGGAAAGATTTTTGCCATTTTTATTATTTTTTTTTTACTAGTAATGGCGGTACTGCGACATTTCGGCGGACACTTTTGACACATTTTTGGGACCATTGACTTTTATACAGCGATCAGAGCTATAAAAATGCACTGATTACTGTGTAAATGTCACTGGCAGGGAAGAGGTTAACACTAGGGGACGATCAAGGGAAGAAATGTGTTCCCTCGTGTGTGTTTCTTAATGTGGGGGGGATGGGACTGACTGGGGGAGGAGACATATCGCTGTTCGGAATTACTACAAACAGCAGATGTGTCTCTTCTCCCCTGTCAGAACAGGGATTTGTGTGTTTACACACGCAAATCCCCATTGTGGCTCTTGTGCCCGCAATCGTGGGTGGCCGTCGGCGATCGTGCCCGCCAGCCACGCGCATCGGGTCCTCCTCCGCGTAGCAGCGCCTGCTATGGCTCTTAAAGGGGCACACGTACCTGTACAACCACTTTGCCAACGTAAATGTGCGTGAGTCGGTCGGCAAGTGGTTAAAGCGGAATTCCACCCAAAAGTGGAACTTCCGCTTAATCCACTCCTCGCCCCCTTACATGCCACATTTGGCATGTAATTTTTTTTGGGGGGGGGGTGGGGGCTTCATGAGGAGTGGGACTTCCTGTCCCACTTCCTCCTTCCGCCGAGGGGCTGCTTAGGCGAATAAGCCTAATCTCCTTTCTGCAGCCCCTCCCTGTAGGCGATCGGCTGGGACGCGTGGCAGGTCCCAGGCGATCGCCTGTCCAATTGAATGGCGCAGCGCCGCTCGCGCATGCGCAGTGGGTGCCCGGCCGTGAAGCCGAAAGCTGTCACGGCCGGGTGCCCACACTTGGAATGAAGACGCCGGCCGAAGATGGGGGGAAAGGAGCGGAGCCCCGGCCGGCGCGTCGCTGGAACGTGGAGCAGGTGAGTGTCTTTTTTCTTAAAGTCAGCAGCTACACTTTTTGTAGCTGCTGACTTTTAATAAACATAAAAACTGACTGGAACACCCCTTTAAAGCGGAGGTTCACCCATACATAACTATTTTTCCCCTTAGATGGATGCTCGTTTTGTCTAGGGGAATCGGCTAGTTGTTTTAAAATATGATCCGTACTTACCGTTTACGAGATGCATCTTCTCCGCCGCTTCCGGGTATGGGCTGCGGGACTGGGCGTTCCTATTTTGATTGACAGTCTTCCGAGAGGCTTCCGACGGTCGCATCCATCGCGTCACTAGTAGCCGAAAGAAGCCGAACGTCGGTGCGCAGGCGCAGTATAAAGCCGCACCGACGTTCGGCTTCTTTCGGCTACTAGTGACGCGATGGATGCGACCGTCGGAAGCCTCTCGGAAGACTGTCAATCAAGAAGGAACGCCCGCTCCCGAAGACCCATACCCGGAAGCGGCGGAGAAGATGCATCTCGAAAACGGTAAGTACGGATCATATTTTAAAACAGCTAGCCGATTCCCCTAGAGAAAACGAGCATCCATCTAAGGGGAAAAGAGAAAAAAAAACTTAATTGGGTGAACTCCCGCTTTAATAACCATACTTACCTAGGTGGATGCAGCATAGCTCCGATATTGCTTCTGTCCCCCGGCACCTCTAAGAGTAACTGAGAACCAAGCATAGGCCTGCGCACAGGGTGTGCCAGGTGTGCCCAGGCACACCCTAATCACACTAGGCAGCTCAGTACCCCCTCCTGCAGTGCTACCGGCTTCCCTCCTCTCCTGCCATCTGCTGCTGCGGGCACACACAGATGATGTTTCAGGATGAGTGGGTGAAGTGGTAATGTCATTTACCAGCCCCTTACCTTTCTGAATGAACACAGTGATTGGTACCATGTGTTTGAGCTTGGGGGTGCACACCCTAATACATTAGGCTGCGCACACCTATGGAACCAAGTGATCCCTTGGTTCTCACAGCTCCCAGTCACTGTCAGTCGCTGCTCTCTGCTCTACCCCTCACTGGAGTGCTGGGCTGCGGAAGGGGGGGGGGGGAGCGTCCGGCTCAGGCTCTCAGTGGCTTGATGAGAGGCTCAGCTAGGTGCCCGTCCTGACATGTGGGCTGATCCCAACTCCATTGTCGCGATCTTGCCTGAACCTGGACTGTGACGACAGCGGACTTCAGCCTACAGGAGAAATACAGCCAAACGAGCTTAGGCTGTACTTCTCCTTTAAGTTCTGTTAATTACAAGGTGGGGATTTCATGGATCCAACCTGTTTTTCTGGTTTGAGATTGGATTGAGGTCTGGAGACTTGGAAGACCAAGTCAACACCTCGAATGTGCTGTTGTGTTCCACAAACTATTCTTGAATCATTATCACAGAGTGGCAGGGCACATTATTCTTCTAAAAGAGGCCACTGCCATCAGGGAATACCGTTTCCATTAAGGGGTATATGTTGTACTTGGTCAGCAACAATGTTTAGTTAGGCGGTGTGTGTCACAGTAACATCCACATGAATGGCAGGATCCAAGGTTTCTCAGCAGAGCATTGCCTAAAGCATCACACTGCCTCCACCGGCTTGCCTTCTTCCCATTCTGCATCCTGGTACCATCTCTTCCCCAAGTAGGCGACACAACAAGCACCCGGCCATCTACATAACGTAAAAGAAAATGTGATTTATCACACAAGACCACCTTCTCCCATTGCTCCATGGTCCAGTTGTAGGTGCCTTTAGCTATGGACATGGGTCAGCATGGGAACCCTGACCAGTCTTAACCTGTCAGCAGTGCCGGCACAAGGTCATGCGGTGCCCAGGGCGAAGACGGCAAACTGCGCCCCCCCCCCCCCCACACTTGGGGGCCAAGAAAGAGCCATTGTTATTTAAAAACAAGAAAATATCAGTCCCTCCCTTCAACAGAGAGATCACTCCGCATGCAACAGGACTAGTGGGCAGGGTTGGCGCCGCACCCTGGCCGGATCTACAACACAGACAGTACACACGTCCTTCCTCGCTCATTTGAGCGCTAAGCTGGGGAGTGGGGCGGCCGGTTCAGGCTCTCATTGGCTCGCTGAGCAGCTAAGATGGGTGTCAGTCCAGGCAGCTGGCGGATTTCTGTGACGTCAGCAGACAACAGACTTTAGTCCACTCTCTGCAGAAAATGGGTCACAGGAGTACAAAACGAATTGCACTCCTGTGATCCATAGGAGAAGTACAGCCAAACGAGCTTTGGTTATACTTCCCCTTTAAATAACATGGTCATTAACCTCCCCTCAGCCTCCTCTCCTCCCCCAATCCAGCCAGCTCATGGGGCAATGGACAGTTTCAGTAGGGCAGTGGACAGTGTCATTTTTATGTATTTTTTTTTTTACAATTTAATTTGTTTTTCATTTTTTTTCACAATGCTTTTTAGGGGGAGGGGCTGGGACTGTGGACAGTGTCGGTAGGGCGGGGGGTGGTGGGTGTTAGTAGTTTTTTATTTTTAACTTTTTTACAATGTAATTTTATAGTATATATTGCAATTTTTTTTATCAGCCCTGTTGGTGGGCTTTGGAGAGATATCAGGGGTCTAAACAGACCCCTGACATATCCCCTTTGAGACAGAGAAAGAGACTGAGGACACAGATTCCCTAGTCCCTTTCTCAGCAGCTACAGTATTAAAAATGAATGGACAGGTGACAGAGGCTTCTGTTCATTAATAGGGATGAGCTTCGTATTCGAGTCAAACGTTTTGGGCCGTTCGCGCCAAATTCGAGTTGCGTTTCACGGCCCATAATTCACTGCTCATCGCAGTGCCTTGCTGGCTGATGATTGGCCACTATGACCCGCATGCTTGGCCAATCACAGCTTGCAAAAAACAGAGAGCCATAATTGTCCAAAGCCAGGGTGGCTGCGTTTGATGGGCACAGTGGCTGCGTTTGATGGGCACAGTAGCGGCGTTTGATGGCACAGTGGCTGCGTTTGATGGCACAGTAGCTGCGTTTGATGGCACAGTAGCAGCGTTTGATGGGCACAGTGGCTGCGTTTGATGGCACAGTGACTGCGTTTGATGGCACAGTAATGGCGTTTGATGGGCACAGTAGCAGCGTGTGATGGGCACAGTGGCTGCGTTTGATGGTACAGTGGCTGCATTTGATACAGTAAGGCTGCAATTGATGGGTGTTTTTTTTTATTTTTATATACAAGCTTGTATATATATATGCGAAAAAAGGGGGAAATATTGCGCTAACCAGAAACAATTATAACTAAAGCCACACTACAATATGACAAATATTTAACAGTGATGTGAAAAAGAAAATGTAGCGCTGTGATACCATAGAGACAATGATTTCTCTTGGAAAATGTAAATCAATAATCACTGGGGTGGATTCAGGTAGGGGCGCCCACTACTACGGAGGCGCAGCATACCGTTTTTACGATACGCCTCCGTAAATTACCTGCGCTACGCTTCATTCACGAAGCAGTAGCTCCGTAATTTGCGTGTGCGCTCTGGAAAACTGCCCGGCGTAAGCGCGCGTAATTGAAATGATCCCGTAGGGGGCGTGGATCATTTAAATTAGGCGCGTTCCCACGCCGAACGTAGTGCGCATGCTCCGTCGGGAAACTTTCCCGACGTGCATTGCGGTAAATGACGTCGCAAGGACGTCATTTGCTTCAACGTGAACGTAAATGGCGTGAAGCGCCATTCACGATTCACTTACGCAAACGACGTAATTTTTAAAAATCGCAACGCGGGAACGACGGGTATACTTAGCATTGGCTTAGACAAACAGATAGATTTCTCACCGCTCCAGGTGAGCCTCGTTAGTAGTCAAGGGTTGTTGAACCATCAAGGTGCTGGCAATGCTGATGATAGCAAATGAGAGGAAGAAAACTGGATAGCCGCACTCCAAATCACTTAAAATAAGTGGTCTTTTATTTTCAACTGTACATACAGTCACTGCAACCCATAACACACAGTATGGCAGACGCGTTTCGCACTTACAATGAGTGCTTAGTCATGACAACACTGGTCAATTTTTTATTGTTGTCTGGGCCCCTGTTAAGGAAATTCATCCTTTATGTCCTGTTTACCATTATCATTAAAAATGAAAGTAAAAGAAAATCAAAAAATTTGGGTTGTCCCCAGAAGAATATTAGAGGGGAAATCTTATAATGCGGGTACTAGTTCTGGTGACCTGGGGGTCCCCAAAGAATGCCTCTTAATTTGCAGGGATTTTGTCTTAGTTTCTGTTAGGCTTTGAGACAGGAAGTGAAAGGAAATCTCCACAATGGAACACAAATGGGGGGGGGGGGGGGTCTGACAGGGGTTTTAACCCTACTTCACTTTATCCAAAATGAAAACAAAAGTTTTCCTGCATTTTCCAAAATTTTGTGGCAAAAAATAAAAATTTGAAAGACTCACTGTGCCTTTCAGAAAATCCCTTGGAGTGGTTGCTTTCCAAAATTGGGTAATTTTGTGGGTGTTTCTGCTGTTCTGGTGCTCCAGGGCCCCCAAAATATGATAGATAGTCAGGAAATTAGATGAGCAATGCCTTGTACCCACGATCGGAATTTCAGATGGAAAAAGTCAGGCAGAATTTTTTCATCAGATATTCCGACCTTGTGTGTGCCCCATTGGAGTCTTTCCATTGGAAATTCCGACCGATTTTTTCAGATGAAAAAAATTGGAAATTCCGTTCGTCTGTACGACGGAGAAAAAAAACACGGATGCTCAGAATGAAGTTGACGGATGCACGGAACTTGATTTTTCTCGTTTAGTGTTGTACGTCACCGCATTTTGGACGGTTGAAATTTGGTGTTACAGTGTGGATGCAAGACAGCTTGAACGGAATTCCGTCAGAAAAATCCGTCAGAGTTTATCCCAACAGAAATTCCGATCGCGTGTACAGGGCATAAGAATTAGATGAAATGAGATGCTCCTTAAAAGCCCAAAGGTGCTCCTTGAATTTTTGGTCCCTCTATGCATCTAGGCTGTGAAAATGTCTCTCACATGTGGTATCCCCATAATCAGGGGGCCTAGCAGAATGTGTAATTAAGTATGCCTATGCTACCTGTGAGAAATAACTTGTGAAATTGCCAACTTTGTGGATTTTTTTTTTATTTCTCCAATCATGTTACTGGCCTATTGCCAATTAATCTAATTAGTTGCAAAATAGTCTCCCACCTTTTCTTTGTTAGTACCACATTTTGTTGCCCTGAACCAACTTTTTTAAGAAGTTTTGCTGTCATCAATTTCAAAATTAACTTTTTTTTTTTTTTTCTTAAAACAGTATTAAACCCAAAACCTGAAATGTAATATATTGCAACTTACCAATCATTAACAAAACATTTGTTTTCTTTTTTTTAGGCTTTTCCCCACTGTTTTCACCTGGTGTTCTGGCCAGTAACACATCTCCTGCATTAGAGTGCCTCCACTCTTGGTGAAGGAGTACAGGGGACACCTTTGGACAGCAGCATTGTCAGTCTGGAGGCTGTAGTGTTATGCCGCATAATGAAAATGGTCTGATGGACGGTTTCATCAGACGAACCGATCGTGTGTGGGCCCCATCGTTTTTTTATCCATCGGGAAAAAACTAGGAAATGGTTTTTAAATTATCTGATGGTTAAAAAAACGATAGAAAAAAACGATCGTCTGTGGGCACGTCCACCGGTTAAAAATCCACGCATGCTCAGAATCAAGTCGACGCATGCTTGGAAGCATTGAACTTAATTTTTCTCAGCACGTCGTTGTGTTTTACGTCACCGCGTTCTGACACGATCGTTTTTTTAACTGATGGTGTGTAGGTACGACTGATGAAAGTCAGCTTCATCGGATATCTGATGAAAAAATCCATCAGACCGTTTTCATCGGATGAACCGATCGTGTGTACAGGGCATAACATTTACTAGTCGATTTAGATACACTAAAAATCCAAACTCCAGCTAACACTTTATAAGTAGTTACAGCAATAGTTTTTTTTCTTTTGGGATAAAGGTTTTTATTTATTTTTTTATAATTTTTATTGCTGGGATAAAGGTTTTACATGAATAAATGAAAACTGATTATTTTAAGCACCCCCCCTGTAAATGTTAAATGGCTTGTCTCAACCCTCTAATTACTACATTTTGCAGGACAGCTTGGGCCAGATTCACGTAGCCCGGGCGCAGCGTAATGTAACCGATTTAGGTTACACCGCCGCAAATTTTCTGTCTAAGTGCCCGATCCACAAAGCACTTACCTGGAAATTTGCGGCGGTGTATCCTAAATCCGTCCGGCGCAAGGCGGGCCATTTCAAATGGGGCGGGTACCATTTAAATTAGGCGCGCTCCCGCGCCGGACGTACTGCGCATGCTCCCGACTCAACATTTCCCAACGTGCTTTGCGCGAAGTTACGACGCACCGACGTTTTGTGAATCGCGACGTGCAAAAAAGACTTGCACCGGGAAAAAGTTTTTTTAAAAAAAAATTCAAAAGCAACGCGGGAAAGACGGGTACACTTTTACATGGTGTAGTAATTTTACACTTTGTAAAAGGTGCCCTATCTTTGCGACGGCAAACTAACACTTGCGGCGACGTAACGACGGGAAAAAGTTTTGTGGATCGCCGTAACTGCTAATTTGCATACCCGACGCTGGTTTACGACGCAAACTCCCCCCAGCGGCGGCCGCGGTACTGCATCCTAAGATCCGACAGTGTAAAACTATTACACCTGTCGGATCTTAGGGTTATCTATGCGTAACTGATTCTATGAATCAGTCGCATAGATAGACACAGGGATACGACGGCGTATCAGCAGATACGCCGTCGTATCAGCAGATACGCCGTCGTATCCCTTTTGTGAATCTGGCCCCTTGTTCTTTAAAAAAAAAAACAAGTGAAAATAAGGGACAGAGGCTAAAAAAGAAAACAAATGCAGCCATCAAATCTAAGAATTGGTTATATTGAAATATGTTTACTTTTGGATTCAATACCACTTTAAAATGGTACATTTTCTCAGTTTAAACATTTCATATGTTTTCTATTTTCTATTGTGAATAATATTTGGGTTTATGAGATTTCATAATCATTGCAATTCTGTTTTTCTGCAGATTTTACACAGCATCCCAAATTTTTGGTAATTGGGATTGTAAACCCTTCTATCCTTTACAGCCAAGGAGACTGCAATCTTTGACTCTGTTTGATCTGCAGTTGCCATAGTATTGCACATGTGATCAAATATGACACCAGCCCATATTGAATGGATTGTGTGGGTGAGTTGTGCATCCATCCTTGCAAACTTGTCAAAATTGGATGTGCGGGTGAGTCTATACAGCCGATGCATTGCTATTCACAGCCTGCATACTATTCAGTGCTAAGACAAAAAAGTAAACAAAGGGCTCCTAAAGATTATTTTACCTTTCCTAATCTAAATAAAGCAGGTCATAGACGTTTTTTTTATTTATGTAATTTGTTCCAGTGCATTTTTAACCACTTGGGATCCGCCTGCCGTCAATTGACGGCTACAGTGCGGATCCCAATCTCCAAACTGCCGTCAATTGACGTCCGCCCCTTAGGGCGGTCCCCGCGCGCGCTCCAGAGCGCGCTGCGGGGAAAATCTGTGTTGGCCGTGTCCCTCGGACACAGCCAATTACAGATCGCCGCGAACGGCCAATCAGAGTGGCCGTTCGCGAGGCGATCTGTGCGGCCAATGAGAGAGGATCTCATATGTAAACATATGAGATCATCTCTCATTGCCGTTTTACACAGAGACAGCGGTGCTGTCTCTGGAGAGGAGACCGATCTGTGTCTCTTGTACATAGAGACACAGATCGGTCACCCCCCCAGTCACCCCCCCTCCACCTACAGTTAGAACACTAAGCAGGGATACATTTAACCCCTTCCTCACCCCCTAGTGTTAACCCCTTCAATGCCAGTCACATTTATACTGTAATTAGTGCATATTTATAGCACTGATCGCAGTATAAATGTGAATGGCGCCAAAAATGTGTCCGATGTGTCCGCCATAACGTCGCAGTCCCATTAAAAATCGCAGATCGCCGCCATTTCTAGTAAAAAAAAATAATTAAAAAAAAATAATTCTGTCCCCTATTTTGTAAGCGCTATAACTTTTGCGCAAACCAGTCGCTTATTGCGATTTTTTTTTTTTTTTTACCAAAAATATGTAGAAGAATACGTATCGGCCTAAACTGAGAAAAAAAAGTTTTTTTTTTTTTTAAATTGGGATATTTATTATAGCAAGAAGTAAAAAATATTGTATTTTTTTCAAAATTGCCTCACTTTTTTGTTTATAGCGCAAAAAATAAAAACCGCACAGGCGATCAAATACCACCAAAAGAAAGCTCTACTTGTGGGGAAAAAAGGACGTCAATTTTGTTTGGGAGCCACGTCGCACGACCGCGCAATTGTTAGTTAAAGCGATGCAGTGCCGAAAGCTGAAATTTCACCTGGGCAGGAGGGGGGTATATGTGCCCAGTAAGCAAGTGGTTAAAGAGTTTTGACTCATTCCAGTACAGTTCTGTGCAAAAAATTAGTGTGGGAAAATTTGATGTCCGCATGCAGTGATGCATGCTAATGTGAAATATAGTAAAGGGGGGAAAGGCAGGGCTCAAGTCCTGCGGGAACGCGTGGGAACGGAGTTCCTGCACTTTTTCACAGCAGGAACTCAGGGCCAGATCCTTTAACCACTTCTCTACTTTGGGTGTTTTTCAGATTTGGCGTTTACAAGACTAAAACATTTTTTTTTGCTAGAAAATTACTTAAAACCCACAAACATTATATATATTTTTTTTCTAATACCCTAGAGAATAAAATGGCGATCATTGCAATACTTTTTGTCACACCATATTTGCGCAGCGGTCCTACAAGCGCACTTTTTTGGGAAAAAAATCACTTTTTTTAATTAAAAAATAAGACAGCAATAAATTTGGCCCAATTTTTTTATATATTGTGAAAGATAATGTTACGCCGAGTAAAATGGTACCCAACATGTCACGCTTACAAATTGCGCCCGCTCGTGGCATGGCGTCAAACTTTTACCCTTAAAAATCTCGATAGGCGACGTTTAAAACATTCTATAGGTTGCATTTTTTGAGTTACAGAGTAGGCCTAGGGCTATAATTATTGCTCTCGCTCTAACGATCGCGGCGATACCTCACTTGTGTCGTTTGAACACCGTTTTCATATGCGGGCGCTACTCACGTATGCGTTCGCTTCTGCGCACGAGCTCGTCGGGACGGGGCGCTTTAAATTTTTTTTTTTTTTTTCTTATTTATTTTTATTTATTTTATTATTTTTTACACTGGAAAAAAAAAAAATGATCACTTTTATTCCTATTACAAGGAATGTAAACATCCCTTGTAATAGAAAAAAGCACGACAGGTCCTCTTAAATATGAGATCTGGGGTCAAAAAGACCTCAGATCTTATATTTAGACTAAAATGCAAAAAAAAAAAAAAAAAATTGGAAAATGTCATTTTTTCAAATGACAAAAAAAAAAAATGTTTCTTTAAGAGGCTGGGCGGGACTGACGTTTTGACGTCACTTCCGCCCAGCCGAGCTATGGGGACAGGCGAAGGAGATTTTTCCTTCAGTCTCGTCCCCGCTCACCAGCCGAACGGTCCCGATCGCCTCCGCCGCTACCGACGGCTCCGGTAAGCGGCGGAGGGTGCGGGAGAGCGGCGGGAGGGGGGGGGCCCTCTCCCGCCACCGATAACGGCGATCTCGCGGCGCATCGGGAGACCGCCGTTATCGTTACCAGAACCGCTGACAGTAAAGATAGATACCTCGGTTGTGGCAGCAGCTGCTGCCGTTACCGAGATATGTATCTTTAAAGTGCCGCCGTATATAGTCGTACAGCGGTCTGGAAGTGGTTAAAAGGTATACGACGGCGTATCTACTGATACGCCGTCGTATCCCTGTTTCTATCTATGGAACTGATCCACAGAATTAGTTTCACATAGATAGACAGAAGATCCGACATGTGTAAGGGACTTACACTGTCGGATCTAAGGATGCAGTACCTCGGCCGCCGCTGGGGGCATTTCTCGTTGAAATGCCGCTTCAGGTATGCAAATTAGCACTTACGGAGATCCACGAAGCTTTTACGCTTCGTTTTTTCTCCGTAAGTATTAGTTTGCAAACGCAATATTAGGGCTACTTTTACAAGGCCTAAACTGTTTAGGCCTTGTAAAAGTAGACCCTTCTATCCCGCGTCGCCGTCTTTTTTTTTTCAAATTTTTTTTTTCGCCTGTCGCGATTCTCAAAACCCGGCGCAACGTAAAACCGCGCAAAGCACGTCGGGAAAATGACGTCGTGAGCATGCGCAGTACGGCCGGCACGGGAGCGCGCCTAATTTAAATGGGACTCGCCCCATTAAATCAGGAACGCCTTGCGCCGGCCGGATTTAAGTTACACAGCCAAAAATTTCTAGGTACGTGCTTTGTGGATCGGGCACTTAGGTAGAAATTTTCCGGCGGTGTAACTTAAATTGAAAAAGTTACGTTGCACCAGGTTTTTGTGGATCTGGCCCTCAGTTCCCTTTGCAGGACTAGAGCAGCCGAGAGAATCCGAGCTGCCCGAGCCAATCCTTCACTAAGCGGCGATGCCCAGCTCGAGTCACTGTCAGGAGCAGGCGAACCTAAGTAATACTTTATGTTACTGGCCGCTTCCTGTATATGGATTCATCGGGTAGTGTGCAGGTATTCCGTCACTTCCTCGATGCCGCAATGTCTCCTGGGAGCTTTTGTCATTGTTCCCAGGAGACATTGCGGAGGTCTGCCGTGCGTTATCGCGGGATTTAGAAAAAACATGCGGTTTAGTAATTATGCATATGAGCGTATAATTTTAATTTTTTTTTGGTGGGGGAGTGGATCTTGGGTGGGAGTTCCCACACTTTTTCCCCAGGACTTGACCCCTGGGGAAAGGTCTGCTTTAAATCTCATAAGGTTTAACATATTAAAGCAGTCTTTGGGCTCTTTTACACTAGGGTGACCAGACATCCCCGGTTTCAGGGGACAGTCCCCGGATTGAGGACACTGTCCCCAGACCAAGTCTGTCCCTGGTTTTGTCCCCGGATTGAATTTGAGGGGCTGGGGCAATTTCAAAGACAGTCAGTGCAGAATAAAAAAAAAAAATTCTGAATTACACCCCCCCGCTCCGCCGTGCCTACTAGCTTAGGGGGTGTATTTTTTTCCATTATCTGTTCCCCTTTCTGAAGATCATGTGCTGGTCGGAATAGAGTGAATATTTCTTCAGTTTTGGGTGCATGCCCATTCAACTCCGTTCACATGTTCTTCTACCTTGGGTTAAGTCCCGACCAGCCACCTGCCTGTTTATCTCCTTGCCTAACCTGGCGGAGTGATCTTCCTCTGCTTCCCACCCAGTAGTAGCCAGGGCCCGGAGAGTAAGACTTGATAGGCTGTGAGGGGGGCGGTGACGGACAGAGAGTTGCTGATTGCCGCCATTACTAGTATAAAAAAAAAATTATGTCCCCAGATTTCATTTAAAAAACATGGTCACCTTTTTTTACACTCGCTGTGGAGTGTTGTGCCCTCTAAAGAGTCATCCATATTAAGACCACTTTTCAGAGGGTATTTAACAGGCAGTGAAGAGGTGTTATATCACCACCTTATCACCCTTTTTGCTGCACTACCATGCCACAACCCCATGCATTACATGTGGTTGCGGCTTGGCCCCATTGAACTTACTGGATGAGTTTGACAAGTTGTGCCACTTGTCCACCTCTGCACCCTGAGTTGAGAAAGCTGTGTGAACAGCCCCATCTAGCTGCTATTTTACAGTTTAGGTGGGTGGCCAGGGGGTTGTAAACCCAAGGCTCAGCCACCCGATTTTATTCCCCCCCCCCCCCCCCCCATGTCTGAAAAAAGAGACATTGCAGTGGAAATGGAAGGTCTGCTTCCCTGCCAGACAAATCCCCTTCTCCCTTCCCCTTTCCGCTTAAACAAAAGTTCAATGGATGGATTTACTAAAACTGAGTGCAAAATTTGGCGCACAGCTGCACTAAATGTTGTGCTCTCCAGTTTTAATAAAGCAACCCCAAAGACTTCATAAAAAAAAGGTAGAAATTATTTTTTGGCAATCAGCTACCACCTAGCGGCTGGCCTGGAATTGCAGCCTAAGATCCGACGGTGTAAGTCACTTACACCTGTCGGATCCTAGGGATATCTATGCGTAACCTGATTCTATGAATCAGGCGCATAGATACGACGGCCGGACTCAGAGATACGATGGCGTATCAGGAGATACGCTGGCGTACCAGGAGATACGCTGACGTATCTCTTTTCTGAATCTGGCCCACTAATACTGAAAGGCTGAGCAGTGGTCGCCTGTCAGTTTCCTGAATCCGCAAGTAATTACTTTAACCACTTCAATACAAGGCTTTAAAACTCACCTCCGTACCGGGCCTATTCTGGTACTTCTCTCCTACATGTACAAATCATCATTCTTTTGCTAGAAAATTACTCAGAACCCCCAAACATTATATATGTTTTTTTAGCAGACACCCTAGGGAATAAAATGGCGGTCATTGCAACTTTTTATCTTGCACGGTATTTGCGCAATAATTTTTCAAATGCCTTTTTTAAAAAAAAAAAATGGTTTCATGAATTAAAAAATAACAAAACAGTAAAGTTAGCACAATTTTTTTGTAAAATATGAAAGAAGATGTTACACCGAGTAAATAGATACCTAACATGTCATGCTTTAAAATTGCGCACACTCATGGAATGGCGCAAAACTTTGTTACTTAAAAATCTCCATAGGCGACGCTTTAAAATTGTTGCACACGCTCTAACGCATGCGGCAACACCTCACATGTGTGATTTGAATGACGTTTACATACGTGGGCGGGACCTTCGTGTGCGTTCGCTTCTGAGCGCGAGCTACCAGGGACAGGGGCGTTTTATTTATTTTTTTACTTATTTTTATTTTTATTTTTACATTTTCTTTTTGGAACGCTTTTATTCCTATTATAAGGAATGTAAACATACCTTGTAATAGGAATAGTGTGTGACAGGTCCTCTTTAAGGAGAGAAGCGGGGTCAATAAGACCCCACATTTCTCCTCAATCCTGGAAAGAATGAAATTGTGAAAAAAAATTCACAGATCTCATTGTTTACTTATGGGTACCCGGGCGTGACGTCATTACATGCTTAATCCTAAAGTGAGAGGATTCTGGACCGAACGTATCTCCACCTATGGGAAGGTCAGTGGCAGAGACTGTACCAAAGTTCCGTGTGGTGCCCTGGCTTCTAGGACTAGTGAGAGAGGCCTATCCAGGGGCACACTACCCACTCTGGCTAGAGTGGCGACGAGAGTTTATGTCTGGAAGCAGAAGTGCTTCTGATCAAGTTTTACACCTGAACCCACTACCTATACCCTATTTCACCTCTTCAATCTATTGTTCGTTCTTTTACCACATTCGGTAAATAAAGCAAAGAAAAAGGAACACAACGTGTGGACATTGACTCTGTTTCAGCTCTCATCCAGAACCCTAGACGGCGGAGAAATAGAGGTAACATGCCGCCCAAAACAAACCACCAGCTCCTTCGGGGGTAGTGCTACACATACATCAAAAGCAAGCATCCATATTTTCTTATTACGGATTTGAAAATTGAATGTTTCAAAACTGAACATTTTTCAAAGGATGTTCTACCAGTGTATAGCCACCTTTACATATCTACACACAGGAACATGGCCATGCTTGATTAATTTGTTAATTTTTTTTTATTTTTTTAATAACAGAATGTAAAATGCATATGTAGAATTTAAAAAATTTACTGCATTTGTTTTATTTTTTTAGGCTAAAAACATTTTCAGAAAGTAAGAAAAAAAAATCTTTTGATCTTGCCAGAAATGCAATGTCGTTGTCGTTTGCTCTGAGCTGTAAAGAAAGCACAAACTACTAGTTCCATCAATCTACCATGTAATTGTGATGAACAAACATTGACAGCTTTTCCTTGATGTCTACCATGCAGACAGAATAATGAAACGTGAATAATGTTATGGATACTTTTTTTTGTTTTTTAAAGTAGTTCTGCTATATTTAATCAACCGTTTCTAAAGACATTGGAGCTGATTTACTGAAGGCAAGTAGTCTTCACTTTGCAAACGAAGTTGCACTTTGCAAATGCATTTTCTCCAGAGCTCAGTGAATGTGATGACATTTCACTTTGCAAAGAATACCCAATTACGTGTGTGTGAAATAGTGTTGGACTAGTAAAGGTAAACCATTGGTTCTGGTGGATAAAAAGCGAAGTGGGTCATTCTTCAAAGGGGCTAATGCATAATGAAGGTACAATGTAGTTAGACCTCATTCCAGTCCTGGACTGCTTCTTCTCTGATAGCGTCAAAGAGACCTTGTTTTGGTTCGGGGCTGCTGCCAAAAAGAGAAAAAGAGTATTAAAGAGAGCGCTCAACAGATGACAAACTTTGGGGGGGGGGGGTCAGTACAAAAGTCCATAACACTCAGGGATCTATTGGAAACATTTGTAGATTAAAGTATAGGGTAAAGCCAATGGGGCAGATCCACAAAGAGAGTACGCCGGCGTATCTAGTGATACGCCGGCGTACTTTCACATTTCCCGCGTCGTATCTTTGTTTTGAATCCTCAAAACAAGATACAACGGCATCTGGGATAGATCCGACAGGCGTACGTCTTCGTACGCCTTCGGATCTTAAATGCAATTCTTCGGCGTCCGCTGGGTGGCGTTCCTGTCGTATTCCGCGTCGAGTATGCAAATTAGCTATTTCCGACGATCCACGAACGTACGAGTGGCCGTCGCATTCTTTTACGTTGTTTCCGTTCGGCTTTTTTCGGCATATAGTTAAAGCTGCTATTTGGTGGCGTACGCAATGTTAAGTATGGCCGTCGTTCCCGCGTCGAATTTGAAAATATTTTATTTTGTTTGCGTAAGTCGTCGTGAATGGGGCTGGACGTAATTTACGTCCACGTCACAACAATGACGTCCTTGCGACGTCATTTAGCGCAATGCACGGCGGGAAATTTAGGGACGGCGCAAGCGCAGTTCGTTCGGCGCGGGGACGCGATTCATTTAAATGAAACACGCCCCCTACTCGCCGATTTGAATTACGCGCCGTTACACCGCGAGAGATACACTATGCCGCCGTAACTTACGGCGTGAATTCTTTGTGGATTCAAAGATTAAAATAGTAAGTTACAGCGGCGTAGCGTATCTCACATACGCTGCGCCCATGCAATTGTACGAGGATCTGCCCCAATGAGTTTTGAGGGGAAGTGTCTCCCCCTTCCTAGTGAACAAGAGAACAATAAAACAATACATAACCATATTTTATAAATATTAAAGATCAATGTTATAATGCTATATGTCAATAAAATTGATTAACTACATGCCATGAAATCCCCAAAAAACTCATGAAGTATAAATTATTTTTGGGAAATAACTGTTTTAATGTTAATAATGGATTGGGGTAGACCACTATTAAAAGCACAGATAACACTAATGCCCTGTGCACACGATCGGTTCGTCTGATGAAACGGTCCGATGGACCGTTTTCATCAGATGAACCGATCGTGTGTGGGCCCCATCGTTTTTTTCCCATCGGTGAAAAAAAAAAATAGAACCTGTTTTAAAATTTTCTGATGGTTAAAAAACCGATAGAAAAAAACGATTGTCTGTGGGGAAATCCATCGGTCAAAAATCCACGCATGCTCAGAATCAAGTCGACGCATGCTCGGAACCATTGAACTTCATTTTTCTCTGCACGTCGTTGTGTTTTACGTCACCGCGTTGGACACGATCGGATTTTTAACTGATGGTGTGTAGGCAAGACTGATGAAAGTCAGCTTCATCCGATATCTGATGAAAAAATCCATCGGTCCGTTTTCATCGGATGAACCGATCGTTTGTACGTGGCATAAGAAAGCAACCAAAAATAAACCAAAAGATATATAAAAAGAATATAAAGATTTTATAAAGATTTAAGCTCATTGGTCCACACGCAGAAGACTTGCAGTTTGATTTTAGAACACAGGCGAGAGGAGCGCCGGGTGGTGTGTGACCTATTGGCCTGACCCAGACACGCTCTATGAAATCTCACTGCGGACATACTATGCGGCCTGGAGATCCTGCATTCTAAGAATATCATACACAGAGATCTAAAGCCAGATGATATTCTATTACATGGTGCCGGACGTGCTAAAATTGTCATTGTGGGTGTGTCAAGAAACAGTGTTTCAGAACTCAAAATAATTTGAGAATATCCCGGAACATTGTCTTGCATGGTCCCAGAGGAACTACAAGTGTATCCTTAATTGCCTTTAAATCCCTGAAGATTGAGAGAGGTCTCAGAGTCAGGAATCAGAATTTGAGTTTATATGCGCATTACCCCTGCGGGGGTAAAAGAAGCTGGTGAGTGGGAATTAGGTATGAGCCAAATACCCCCCGGATCTGTTTGCTCCAGAACATGCGAACAGTCAAAAAATTTGTGCGAACACCGTTAAAGTCTATGGACAACGAACATGAAAAATCAAAAGTGCTAATTTTAAAGGTTAATATGCAAGTTATTGTGGAATATACAGTACAGCGCTCAAAGAAAATTGAAAAAAGAATCTAATGTAAACAGATCTTATGTATGGCTATAATAGCTGGTGAGTACTGCGAGTTGAATCTCACAATATCAGATTATAGTGAAAAAAACAATAAGTGACACAAAAAATTTAATAAATAAGTGCAAAAAAGGTTAAAAAGGGGAATAAAGAAGAAAAGTCCCACTACATTTGATGAGTGAAAAAATATAAAAAATCCATCCTCATGGAATAAAGCTGTCCTTATGGAATTAATCCAAATGGTCATCCAAAAGAAGGTAGAAGGATAGAGCAAACTTCATCCACCAGAAAAAGGCACCCAGGAGTGGTATTGCAGTCTCCTTACCCTATTAGTGTGACCACTATTACGATGGTCTCAGCAAGCGTGGGGATTTTAGGTCTCCCTCCGGACCTTCTATGGTATGTCTGAGGCGATGTCTGTTTATCTCGAATGATCAGAGAAGAGAAGACTATAGCATAATACCAAAGTGTAAATGTATTAAGCCAAAAAGCTATGCACTTACAAGACCATGGAAATCGAATAGCGATGTAAACAGATCCAATGGTAATGGAGGTGCGGCGCCTTCCCATCCTTCTCCTGCCTGTGTGTCCTCTGTGCTTCCTCGTCTGGAACGGTGTGATGACGTCGAATCTGCAAGCCACACCTACGTGTTTCATCGCCACGGACGTTGTCTGGGATTGGCTGCTAGTCTTGTGTCATCACGCATGCCCTTATATAATGCCGATGCTCCATTTTGACTAAGGGCAAACGGAAATAAGGTGATGGGAAGCAAGCGGCGAAAACAGCCTACTAATAGCAGCTGCAATGGAGCCAAGCAAAAAACGTATTTGGTACGGAGAAAACACCACCATCTTGTGGAAAATTAACGGAAATGCACGGAGCAACACATCCAAAGCAGGAAGGGGAAAGGAAGGCGCCGCAAACCACACACAAAATCACTAAGAATTGGAAAAGTATATCGCAAAATTAATCAAATATATGTAAATGATCCAGCATAAAAGATTCATATTAATTAAAAAATTATAAAATTACAATGGGAAATATATTAAAAATATTATGAATATTTAAAATATAAAAATATAAAAAATTGAGAAGTACAGGTTTAGGAAAATAAAGGGTTATCATATGACTAAGCATTTGTTTATGAAACAATTAATGTCCCAATCTACATTTAACCCATGAGGCACATAGGACCGCATGTCAAATATCCACCTCGTCTCGAGTTTGGATGTAGAGCGCACCCTATTCGTGCCTCTCCAATGGGGGCGGAGCTTTTCAATGGGGACAAATAAAATGCCATCAATTTGATGATTATGGCATTTAGCATAATGCTTTGATAAATTATGCTTGGGGAACCCACGTTTTATATTACCTACATGTTCTTCTAAACGGACATGTAGGGCCCTCTTGGTGTGATCGATGTACTGTTTGGAGCATGGGTACTGAATGAGGTATACCACACATTCGCTAGAACACGTAATAAAAGAATTGATATCATAACCTTATCTGTCTGCGTGGATTGAAAATTTTCCAATTTTCGTCCTTTGAAGGAATTTAACTCGCATATTTTGCATTTGCGACATGGGAAAAAACCTTTCATGGTTTGAAAGAAAGAGACCGTTTTAGGGGGGGTTAATGATATTAGGGGCTACTTTATGACGTAAGGAGGGTGCCCCTTTAAATATAACAACTGGACGATCAGGGATGGCAGGACCTAAGATCTTATCATTCTTTAAATATTCCAGTGCTATTAAAAATCTTTTTAACTAAAAAGTGTTGATTAGAGTACCTGTAATCATTGAGCAACCAAAACGGTTTGATTGACCCTACCTGTTCTTATAAGCATCTTATTATTGTAGCGCCTGTGTACTTTCAGCACAGGTGCTATTCTAAATTTAGAGGGGGATGAGAGAGTTAGTTAACTCTCATCCAAGTGATTTGTTCAAATTAGGCCTCTGTTCTAGCTGGGCTGTACTGTCGGTCCATTCTGTGTTCCTGAGGTGCTTTTCCACCCCGGGGCGGCAGGTGGCGGCAGTGGAGTTCAGGCTGGAGTGCCTCTTGCCAGCAGCCAATCAGGAGGGGTTTTCCCTCGCGGGGCATGCTGGGGGAGGGTACTTCTTGAGCGGACGCCATTAGGCGGGGTTCTTGTTCTGGGTGTGGCGCCCACCTTCAGGGTGACCACACATCACGGGCCCCGGCGATATGGCCTACCAGGCCGGGGCGCACGTGCTACACGGTGTTCTGGGTCCCAGGACCATGTTGGCTCGGGGCAATTGAAGCTGTGGCTGGGCGCTAGTGATCGACTGGGTCCCCAAGTTGTGAGGAGAGATCCCAAGCGAGATAGCTGTTCGAGGCAGCCTGAGGAGAGCCAAGAGAGGCAGGCGATCCAACAGGGCCTCGACAATTCATCGGGGATCGGGGTGACTGGACACTGAGAGGTTGGATGTCAGCAACCTGTCAGTCGGTGACCCAAAATAAGAAAACAACTATCTGAGGGAGATTCAGGCATCAATACTACTGAACGAGTGTTACTTCACTATTTACATTCTAGAGAAAGGGCCTGTGGCAGAGGTTCCACTCTGGTTTTCACTTCTACCGAGTCTGTGGCAGAGACTTGTTTCTTCTCAAGGTTCCGAGTGATACCTTGGCTGCCAGGTCGGTGTGAGAGGCCTGTCCAGGTACACTATACCCACTCCGGCTGGAGTGGCGACGAGAATAAAGTATTGTTGGAAGCAGGATTGTTTCCGTCGCTGTTAGGCCTGAATCTGCAAACTCTCCTCCTCACCCATCTTTTATCTATCTACCTCAAGTTTACTGTTTGCCGTGTTGGGCAAGAATAAAAGCACAAGAAAGACACCCTGCTGTTTGGACATTCCATCATTGCTGCTCTCATCTATCTACCCCTAGACGCTCATAGAGGTAACACGCCATCCCAATCTATAACCAACGGCTCCTCCGGGGGTAGTGCTACAGTATGATCCATATCATTGACCATCTTAATGGTATCATCAATATTTGTCTCTAAATAACCTTTTTCCAAAAATCTCTGCTTTAAGGTTTGTGCTTGTTGTTGATAATCCACCAAAGTGGTACAGTTCCTTCTGATTCGTTGGAACTGGCCTTTGTGATTGTAATATTAAGATAGCCACGCCACACCTCTGTAGATTAAAAAAAAAAACCCAAACCAAAAATAATTGTGACTGGTAGCGAAAATTTAAAGATTTACAATAAAGTCTTTCTGTACAACAGTTAGAGTATTAACCCTGTTGCAGGTAGAATTTCACTGCCTCTAGACCATGCTCGTGTTATATAATGGTATAGAGGGAAGTGACATCTGCCGTCGCTAAAATAAATCCTTCCTTCCAGTCAAAGTCTGTCAAAAGATTGATGACTTGGGTGGTATCACGCAAATATGAAGGTGTTACCGTAACCAGAGGCTGCAAGAATTTGTCAATATACTTGCCTATTCTTGCCGTAACTGAGTCCAAACCACTTATAATGGGGCGACCTGGTGGATTTAACATGCTTTTATTCACCTTAGGCAAATAGTATATGACAGAAGGTACCAAATGTATTTTTTCTTTTTTATTTAAAATACCTAAAGAGTAACCCTCATTAATCAGAGACAAGAGCTCTTTTTTGTATTTGACTGTAGGGTTACAAGCCAGTTGGGTATACGTTGCAGTATCAGATAAGAGCCTCTTCATCTCTGACACATAATCAATTTTGTTTAAAATGACGACACCACCACCTTTATCGGCAGGCCGTATCACAATGTCGTTGCCAGCACAGATTTGCTTTAAATTGCTCTGAAATGTATAATCGCTCCTAAACTTAGGGATTTTCAAAGCTGTAATATCCTTAAGAACCATCTCCTTAATCGGCTCCTCCTCGCAAAAGCTTTCCACCTTCATGCGAGCGAGCTTGCATGGTGGAAAGCTTTTGCGGGCACGCTCCAGTGATACAGCGGCGGGCATAGCACTTGGCCCCGGCGCGCCACGTCATCGGATGTGATTGACAGCAGCGCCAGCTAATGGCTGCGCTGCTATCAATCCATCCAGCCTAGCCAATCAACGGCCAGGCTGGGAACCGAAGAGGATCACGAGGACGCGCACGGGACTTTCGAGGGGTGAGGTAAGTAAAACGGGGGTTCGGGGGGGGGGGGGGGGCGGTACCGTCGGATGTTTTTTCACCTTAATGCATAGGATGCTTTAAGGTGAAAAAACATTTACCTTTACAACCCCTTTAATGACCCCACATCTCACTGTAAAGAGGACCTGTCCTGCTATATTCCTATTACAAGGGATGTTTACATTCCTTATAATAGGAATAAAAATGATAAAAAAATGTATTTTTGGGGAAAAAAGTGTCAAACTAAAATAAAGTAAAATGAACAATAAAATTTTTTTTTAAAGCGCCCCTGTCCCCGTGTGCTCGCATGCAGAAGCAAACGCATACGTAATTCCCACCGACATATGAAAACGGTGTTCAAGCTACACATGTGAGGTATCGCTGCGAACGTTAGAGCGAGAGCAATCATTTTGGCCCTAGACCTTCTCTGTAACTCAAAACATGTAACCAATAAAAAAAATGAAAGCATCGCCTGTGGGGATTTTTAAGTAGCAAAGTTTGGCGCCATTCCACGAGCGTGTGCAATTTTTAAGGATGACATCTTAGGTATCTATTATCTATTATGCAAAAACATTGGGCTAACTTTACTGTTTTTTTTTTTTTTAAGCATGTTGGGCCTCTGTATTTCGCCACGCTGTGTAAAAGTCTCACACATGTGGTATCGTCATACTCGGGAGTAATAGCCGAATGTGTTTTGGGATGTAATTTGTGGTATGCATATGCTGTGTGTGAGAAATAACCTGCTAATATGAACATTTTGTGAAAAAAAAATATCTTGATTTTGCAAAGAATTGTGGGGAAAAAATTACAACTTCAAAAAACTCACCATGCCTTTTTCTACATACCCTGGAATGTCTTCTTTCCAAAAAGGGGAAATTTGGGGGGTATTTGTACTTTTCTGGCATGTTAGGGTCTCAAGAAATTAGATAGGCTGTCAGAACTTCAGGTGTGATCAGTTTTCAGATATTGGCACCATAGCTTGTGGACTCTATAACTTTCACAAAGACCAAATCATATACATCAATTTGTACTTATTTTTTACCAAAGATATGTAGCAGTATACATTTTGGACAAAATTTATGAAGAAAAAATACTAATTTGCTAAATTTTATAACAGAAACAAAGAAAAAATGTATTTTTCTTACTGAATTTTCAGTATTTTTTATTTTATAGCGCAAAAAATAAAAAACCCAATGGTGATTAAATACCACCAAAAGAAAGCTTGATTTGTGTGAAAAAAGGACAAAACTTTTATATGGGTACAGTGTTGTATGACTGAGTAATTGTCATTCAAATTGTGAGAGCACCGAAAGCTGAAAATTTATCTGGTTAGGAAGGGGGTTTAAGTGTGTATATTGTGCGTTTAAGTGTGTATATTATGCCTGTAAAGTAGCGAATGTTTCCCGTGTTTAGAACTGTCCCTGCACAAAGTGTAATTTCTAAAGGAAAAAAAAAGTCATTTAAATCTACTCGCGGCTATTAATGAATTGTCGGTCCTGGCAATACAGATCAAAGTCATTGAAAAAACGGCAGGGGTCTCCCCCACAGTCCATTACTATTCATTAAATTACTTTTTTTCCTTTTAGAAATTACACTTTGTGCAGGGACAGTTCTAAACACGGGAAACATACGCTACTTTACAGGCATATTATACACACCCCCAGGTACGAAATTTAAAGGAATATTTCACTTTTATTGTTTCACTTTAAGCATTATTAAAATCACTGCTCCCGAAAAAACTGTTATTTTTCATAAAAAATTTGCATTGATACATGTCCCCTGGGGCAGGACCCGGGTCCCCAAACACTTTATGACAATAACTTGCAAAAATAACCTTTAAAATTAGCACTTTTGATTTCTCCCATAGACTTTTAACGGGTGTTCTGCAGCTTTTCGAATTTGCCGCAAACACCCCAAATTGTTCGCTGTTCGACGAACTCGAACATAAAGCTCATCCCTAGTGGGGACTCTTGAGTGGGAGCACGAAAGTCACCTGTCAAATTACCTGTCACAACGAGCACTAATCACTTTGGAACTCTGATGATTTTTTCCATACAATCCATATGCAAATTGCCTGGATGTGGACACTTTTTGGAGTTTAACTACGTGGACAGTTTATTAATTATCAGCATTGTGTGGGCTGATTAATATATCAACTTCATTAGCATTTATATGATTCTGATATTTGGTTCTACAGTGCACATTATATCTGTTTGTTTATTTATTACCGTATTTATTCGAGTATAACGCGCACCCGTGTATAACGCGCACCCCTAATTTTCAATTAAAAATCGGTATAAAATCATTGTAATTGCCAAAAATCATTTATGTCCAGCCATGCCCCATGTATGTCCAGCCATGCCCCCTGTATGTCCAGCCATGCCCCCTGTATGTCCAGCCATGCCCCCTGTATGTCCAGCCATGCCCCCTGTATGTCCAGCCATGCCCCCGTATGTCCAGCCATGCCCCCTGTATGTCCAGCCATGCCCCCTGTATGTCCAGCCATGCCCCCTGTATGTCCAGCCATGCCCCCGTATGTCCAGCCATGTCCCCTTACCTTTAATCACACGGCGCGCGGGAACATTACAGACAGCGTTCGTTTGAACAGCTGTTTTCCCTGCCACGCATAGACACTCCCCCTTGCTCGCGATTGGACAGATCCGTCCAAGGGGGAGTGTCTACGCGCGGCAGGGAAAACAGCTATTCAAACGAAAGCTGTCTAATGTTCCCCCGCGCCGCGTGATTAACGTTGTAGCGGCGTTGGTGGCTTCGGTGGCGGCGGCAGTAGCAGCGGCGTGTGCGGCGGCGGTAGCAGCGGCGTGTGCGGCGGCGGTAGCGGCGGGGGGGACAAAGTCCTCGAGTATAACGCGCACCCAAACTTTGATCTTTTTTTTGGGTATAAAATTTTGCGCGTTATACTCGAATAAATACGGTACTTGTTGCCTGAGCCTATAAAGCATGCCTTAGCTCAGGGGTGGGACAGCAACAGCCGGCGATACCTGAATGGAAAATTGTTATTAAAGGTAAGTTTACTACTAAATTCACAGTATATATGGGTATATCTGTTCTGCAGTGGTTACTGGGCTGCTTTCAAACTGATCTGCAGGTGCAGTGCAGCTGTAGGTTACCTGCACTGATCCATAGACTTCTGTTATTACCTTTGGGTTTGTTGCACTTTCAGAAAGTGTGCCACACCTGCTGGATATAATAGAAGTTTACGGCCAAGTGCAGCTAACCCACAGAAAATCCATAGATGCACTGCACTGCACCCACGGTTTGGGCAAATCGCAGCGCATCAGTGTGAAAGCAGCCTTAGGCCCCTTTCACATGATCGGTCCGACCCAATCGGACTCACTATTTACCTCTATGAAGCAGCAGCAGATGTAAACAGGCATGTGTTTATTTACACCCACCTATCTAAGGGATCTAATAGAAAGGGATCTGCCCCCTTGCATCTGGGCCGATCGGATTGGATCAGAGGGCCCATAGAGTAGAGTGGGCTGTGTCTGTAAACACAGACCTGTCATCCTCCTGCTCTGCTTATTGTGGCCCGCGACCGGTTACCAATTCGCCCTCGCTCTTCAAAAGGTTGGGCACCCCTGCCTTAGCTAAACGTAACGATAAAAATGTTGCTTGGTGAAGGCAAACTCCTCCTGCAAACTCCTCATGTAGTTGCAGGAGGAGTTCAACACATTATTATTATTATTATATACTTGAGACATATACTTTATTCCCACAGCCTCCCAGGTTTGGAAACCTTCAAATTTAAAAAGCTTCTTATAGGAGGGGTCAGAGCCAGTACAAGGGGTGGGCGGATGCCCTGGGCGGTACAATTTATTGAGGGTGGGGGGGAGGCACAGTGAAGTCCTTCTCAGCCATCATTAAATGGTGGCCCAATAATAGGGCCTACATTACTAGTATGTCAAAATCTTTTCTCTGGGGATAAAATATCGACATGTAATTCACCATTGATGCCTATATTGGCTAATCCCCAATTTATACTGGGTATACAAAAAGGACCTTTTGCTTTATTAATGGAACGAGGACTGTTTCAGGCCTCGCATTTTTTTGTCTCAGGTAATTGGCCAACAATGCAGGAGCTGATGCAGAAGAATGGCCCTTTCCGACTCGATTTTTGGCAAACAGCACAAATAAGACATTTCTTAGGTACGGTAGGGGCGCCAAGTAGGCTGGACCGAAGTCTAACACATTTGAGAAACAATGTATGAAAAAAGAACCAATAACGCATGCAGTATCTAGAATGTATGGGTTATTGACTAAACCATTGGAAAATTTTCAGTTGCCCTTTTTTCATAGATGGGAATTAGACCTAGGGAGGACTTTCCGGGAATGTCAAAAAATTTAAATGATAAATGCAATATTTAAGACAGCAACATGTACAAAAATGCATGAAACAAATTACAAAATTATCTCACAGTGGTACAGAACCCCTGGAAAGACTCCATAGATTCTTCCCAAAGGTGACAGGGGAATGCTGGAGATGCCAGACAGAACAGGGTAGTATGCTACATATTTTCTGGTCCTGCTCTAGAATTAGGGAATTTTGGAAGGAGGTGCGAGAGACCATTCAAAGATTTAGTGAAGCAGAAATACCAGAGGATCCAGCATTTTTTCTTTTGCATTTATTGGAGAGTTCGGGGGATACATATAGGAATTCCATTCTGTGCCACTTAGTGAATGCTGCTAAAGCATGCATACCACTTAAATGGAAACAGAGACAACCTCCTACTATGAGTATGTGGTTTTAAAAAGTGGAGGAAGATGGAAGACCTAGTATAGACAAGTAGGAAAAAGAGAGAAATCTATTTAAAAATGTGGTCACCATGGAATGATTTCATTGCCTCGGGAGAGGGGAGGAGATGTTGGGGGGGGGGGGGGGGTTATAAGTAGGAGAGCGAAAGGGGACTACAAATAGGAAGGAGCAGATGGAATAATCTGGGACAGAAGCTGAGTAGGAAAAGCTATGGGGTTGCGCCCCCCCCAGGCTTGATAATAGGAGAAGATATGTGAGGTGGGGAGTAGAGGAGGAAGCAGTACTTTTAATAGTTCTGTTATTTTATATATATATATATATATATATATATATATATATATATATATATATATATATACATAAAAAAATAAACTCTTTTGCTTCCCCCCTCACAACTATCTGGATGATTACTGTGACCCAGATTAGGAGTTGCACTAGCCCCCCCCCCCCCCGGGCCCTGAGGGGATATTAATCTAGGGGGAGGAAGCTGGTGTGAAGGGTGGAAACTGAATGTATCAATTTATTATTTGTAATTTGAATGAAGAAATGGATGATATATTTAGTTTGTACGAGGGTAATCTATTGACTCTATTTTTTGTATATGTTAATGAGATTTGGTTTACTGTATAAATGAAAAAGTGAAAAATAAAGAAATTAAAAATAAAATGGCGGCCCACGATCCAGGCACGGCCAGTGTAGTACCAGTCATTGGTCTGCTGGGATCGTGGGTTTCCCAGCAACCAATGACGTCACGTGTGTGCGGCCCGCCTCCTGCTCCTCACCGCTGCTCTCACTCTCTCCCAGCCAGGTGTGATGTCACATGCGCCCCGCCCCCCTGCTGCTTGTGGCACATATTATGTTAGTGGAGGTACACTGATGGGCACATATTATGTTAAGGGGGCACTCTGACAGGGACACCTGAAGTGATGAGGACACCTGATGTAAGGGGGCACTCTAACGGGAATACCTAATGTAAAGGGGAACTCTGATGGGGACACTTGATGTAAGAGGGCATTCTGATGGGGAACCCTGATGTGAAGGGCACTCTAAAGGGGACCCCTGAGGTAAAGGGACACTCTGATGGGGACACTTGATGTAAAGGGGCACTGTAATGGGGTCCCCTGATGTAAAGGGACACTCTAATGAGGACACCTGATATAAGGGGACACTCTGATAGGGAACCGTGATGTGAAGGGGCACTCTAAAGGGGACCCCTGAGGTAAAGGGACACTCTGATGGGGACACCTGATGTAAAAGGGCACTGTAATGGGGACATTGATTATTTCTTAACAATGGGGGGCACACTTTGCCATCTTCGTCCTGGGCACCAAATGGCCTTGTCCCAGCATTGGGAGGGGTTTGCTTAAGGAAACCTGTAAATCCTAAATATTTGTTAGCTGTTGCCCATAATTTCTGAATTAAGGTGGGTCCCCCCTGTGGAATATTAAGAAATTCCCTTTTTAGGTGTGAGAGAAGCACTGACTCGGGGAGTTAGAAAGTAAGTTGATTGATCGATCAACATGGAAACAACCAGCCTGTTGTATTTTACATGCAATTGTTGCTAGCCGCTAGCAGTAATCACTGTCGGAGAACACGGTGGCGGGAGAGATTTAGTCAGTGTTGATGGGGGAATCATGCTCTATCTATGGCCATTTTAAGGACTGGTAAGCAGCAATATATGTTTTTGGGGTTTATATATGTTTTAAACTCAGTAAAGCTCCATCTTGTTTAATTCTCAGAAAAGTATAATTACAGAAAGGGCGACAAGAATCAGCTGTTTTCCCGAGAGAACATGTAAAAAGTCTGCCAAATTTGGCTGCAAATATAAAACTTTAAGGATTTAGGGTAGACAGATAGAGAGGGTATACAGATACAGCTGCTGCTGCCAATATGACATATGTGCGAGTATGGATGTGTGGCCCCAAACGCGCCCTGGGTCTGTTTTGGTGAACTTAAGTGTATATCATATTTTCGGAGCAGCGGCTGTATCCATGCCACCCCCCCCCCCCCCCCACAGGAATGGATTGCTTTGTGTGGATGAAAGTATATGTTAGATGTCTTACTTTCAGTTTGCAAGCTGCACGTATAATACGGCCAGCGTCGGAGGGTTTAGGTTTGCGTTAAAATGAATACCTCCACAGAATAAAACTCAGCATCTATCACAATGTGCTACTTAAATTTGTTTTATTTATTTTTTTCAAAGGTGACACATGTCTGCCTTTCATGTTAATGCTGATCAACTGTCTTCCCTGCATTGTCCAGCACCACGCTCTCCCCAAAGTTCACACTGTGGTCAGCTTTGCGCCCTCGCTCTCACAGGCTCTATGCAGGGCTGTCTTCAGCCTGTCATTCAGGACATACACCACTCTCAGCGATCTCTGCTTGCTGATCCACTGGAGTTCCTCTCCTTCCCCTGATGAAGGGATACACTGACCTTCCCCCCTGACCCAGCCTGGCTGCACACCCCTATGTCTGCAGATACCTGAACTGACCAATAAAGTTGTGCTCAAAAGTTTACCCTGCCAACATTTATGATTTTTTGGCCATTTTTCAGAGAATATGAATGATAACACAAAAACTTTTCTTTCACTCATGGTTCGTGTTTGGCTGAAGCCCTTTATTATCAATCAACTGTGTTTACTATTTTTAAATCATAATCACAACAGAAAGTATCCAAATTACCCATAACAAAAGTTTACATACCCCAGTTCTTGATACCGTGTATTGCACCCTTTAACATCAATGACAGTTTGAAGTCTTTTTATGGTATTTGTAGATGAGACTCTTTATCTTCTCAGATGGTAAAGCTGCCCATTCCTCTTGGCAATTCCTCTTGGCAACCTTCACTTTATTCTGCTGTAGCCAATGACAGGTCGACTTGGCCTTGTGTTTTGGATCATTGTCATGTTGGAATGTCCAAATACTTCAAATGCGCAGCTTCCTGGCAAATGTTCCTTCAGTATTTTTTGATAACATACTGCATTCATCTTGCCATTAATTTTAACCAAATTTCCTGTGCCTTTGTAGCTCACACACCCCCATAATATTAGCGATCCACCTCCGTGTTTCACAGTAGGAATGGTGTACCTTTCATCATACTGTAGGTGATCGCGATATTGTTTCAATCTCGCTCCCTTTCTCGGCAAAATTGATCCGACTTGGATTCCCGCCAATTCTAGCTACGGAGTTTGGTATGAATCCCCCCCAGGGGCATACCAGGCCCTTAGGTCTGGTATGGATTGCAAGGAGACCCCCCCTACGCCGAAAAAATCCATACCAGACCCGTATCCAAGTACGCTGCCCGGCCGGTCAGGAAAGGAGTGGGGATGAGCAAGCGCCCCCCCCTCCTGAGCCGTACCAGGCCGCATGCCCTCAACATGGGGGGGTTGGGTGCTCTGGGGCAGGGGGGCGCCCTGCGGCCCCCCACCCCAAAGTACCCTGTCCCCATGTTGATAAGGACAGGGTACAGGGTCTCTTCCCGACAACCCTAGCCGTTGATTGTCAGGGTCTGCGGGCGGGGGGCTTATCGGAATCTGGGAGCCCCCTTTAATAAGTGGGCCCCCAGATACCGGCCCCCCACCCTAGGTGAATGAATATGGGGTACACAACGCAGGGTTTTAAAATAATTTATTAGTCAGCTCCACCTTCCATCTTCTCCACTGTCATCTCGGCACTCCCCGGTTCTTCTGCCGCTCGCTCTTCGGTGCGTTCTTCGAAGCTGGCCACCGCTATCTTCTTTTTAGCTCTCTTACTAGCAGCGGCGCAGCCCGCTCTTCTTTGCCGTCTTCCGCCTTCTTCTTTTCTTCAGATTTTGACGCGTTGCTTCCTCTCGCTGTAATGCTGGTGCGTGATGATTTATATAGGGGAGCGCCGAGACGACAGCGGAGAGCGGAGAAGATGAAAGAAGACCCCCTGGAGAGTGGAGAAGATCCCCCGGAGCTGACTAATAAATTATTTTAAAACCCTGCGTTGTGTGTTTATCTTCTTTTACACTTTGCCTCCAGGTAAATGAGTAGGGGTACGATGTACCCCATATCCATTCACCTAGGGTGGGGGGCCGGTATCTGGGGGCCCCCTTATTAAAGGGGGCTTCCAGATTCCGATAAGCCCCCCGCCCACAGACCCCGACAACCAACGGCCAGGGTTGTTGGGAAGAGGCCCTGTCCTTATCAACATGGGGACAGGGTACATGTTGAGGGCATGCGGCCTGGTACGGCTCAGGAGGGGGGGGGGGGCACTCGCTCGTCACCACTCCTTTCCTGACCGGCCGGGCAGCGTGCTTGGATACGGGTCTGGTATGGATTGTGGGGGGACCCCCACGCCATTTTTTCGGCGTAGGGGGGTCTCCTTGCAATCCATACCAGACCTAAGGGCCTGGTATGCCCCTGGGGGGGAACCCATGCCGTTATTTTATTTATAATTTGGTGTGGAGTTCCCCCTCATGATTCATACCAAACGCTGCAGCTAGAATTGGTGGGAATCCAAGTCGGATCCCCGTTGTTTCTATGACACGCTCGCTGGAATGTGCTTTTTCTATTTCAACGAGTGCGAGATGTTGGCGACAGGTATTGTAGGCCTTGTTGACTCCTCTCCAAATGTAGCATTTATGGTTGTGGCCAAAAAGTTCAAGCCCAGGACCGTCTCCTACAGTTGATTCAGCTGTGGGATCGCCGCACCATAGCAGTGGCAGGACAGGAATACAGGCAGACACTTCTGGTAGATGACACAGGCTCCCCTGAGGTGCGGAGTCTAAGTACTAGCTGGTGTTCACCAGAGCTGCTGATGGTGGAGATGGATTTAGCTGCGAGCTAGTACCAGGTTGCGATTCTCAGGTTTGCCCCACCAGGGGGTGAGCAAGCCGGGGTACAGTATCGGATAAGCAGATAAGGGTTAAACAGCAGCGTGGTCAGTAAGCAAGCCAAAAGGTCGGTAATGAGTAGTTTCAGGTTGGGATCAGGCAGTAAAGTAGTCAAGGAACAAGCCAAGGGTCAATCACGCGTGGTAGTAAATACAGATGGCAGCAGGGAAGACAAATAGCAAGGCACTGGCTGAGAAGGCACAATAACCTGACAAAGAGGAAGTGCTGAGACAAGGCTTTTATAGGAAGTTCATGGGAGGAGCAAGGGGTTCAACGTTCAACAACAATCAAGACACAAGGCAGAGTATTCCAATGGATCAGATAGGTTTATCCAGCACATCCGACAGGGAGCTGTCCAGCATCCCAGATAGCTCAGTGGGAAGAGTTAATGCAAGGGCAGACTGACAACTCATGGGGCCCCCGGGCAATAGGAGATTATGGTGCCCCCGGCAATAGGAGATTATGGGGCCACACAGTACTGTATATACACACACACATACAGTATACATACACAGTATACACACACAGACACACAATATACACACACACAGTATACATACACACAGAATACACATACACATACTAAAAGGGTACTGGAGAGGTGGGGCAGCTATAAACTTGGGATTTTCTTTAAAACACAGCTTTTTACATACTGTCTCTGGTTTTACTGAGGCTGGCAACCCTGATGGGGGCCCCTAGTGGCATGGGGCCCTCGGGCAGTGCCCGAGTGCCCAAATGGTCAGTCCGCCCCTGAGTTAATGCCAGACACAGAAAAGGTCCCAGGTTCAAGCCCAGGTCTTGACACTGATATTCTGCAAAAGGTACAGGGATTGGACTGCTGAGGACTGGGGTAAAGTAATTTTCTCTGATGAATTCCTTTTCTGATTGTTTGGGGAATCTGGAAAAAACCTTGTCCAAAGAAGAAAAGATGTGCTCTACCATCAGTCCTGTGTCATGCCAACAGTAAAGCATTCCAAGAGTGTGTGGGGTTGCTTCTCAGCCAAAGAGTGGGTTCACTTACAATTTTGCCTATGAACACACTTCTCCCAACCATCCAAGAACAGTTTGGTGAGGAGCAATGCCTTTTCCATGATGATGGAGCACCTTTCCTTAAGGCAAAAGTCATAACTAAGTGGCTTGAGAAACAAAACATGAAAATTTTGAGTCCACGGCCAGGAAACTCCCCAGACCTTAATCCCATTGAGAACTGGTGGTGGCGGGTGATAAAAAAACCCCCACAAATTCTGACAAACTCCAAGCATTGATTATACAAGAATAGGCTATCATCCGTCAGGATGTGGCTCAAAAGTTGACTGACAGCATGCCAGGACGAATTGCAGAGGTCTTGAAAAAAAGGATCAACACTGCAAATATTGACTCTGTATAAACCTAATAAAAGACTTTGACACTAATGAAATGCTTGTAATTATACTTCAGTATAGCATAGTAGCATCTGACAAAAAGATCTAAAAGCACTGAGGCAGCAGACTTTGTGAAAAATAATATTTGTTTCATACTCAAAAATGTTGGCCACGACTGTAGACTGTATGTACACTAAATGCCACCATGAAACTACATCATCAATGCACATTTTATGTAGGTAAAAAACCCAGAATGTAGGTAGTAAGGTTTAGGTACTGTAACTAAAAAAAATACTTTCTATTGCTCTCAGCCTCCTGAAAATCTATAAATGTCTTCTTTTTTTTTCCGCTGCTGTGATCTGACATCGTGTTAGTGGATGGCCGAGTTTGCTCTCCATGGTCCCACTGTACGTAGGAAAGTAGCCATCTGCTTTTGCTTGCACCCTAGATAGACTAGGGACTATTGGATGTGCAGTGTGCATAGAACAGTGCACATGTATGCAGCTAACATGTGCAAGTGAGAGGCCAAAAACTGTTTAATGAAAAGTAGATTAGGGGCAATCAAATAGTGGATGATTTTTGGAGAATAAGGATATAATGTAGTTTAGTGTCACTTTAAGTATGGGTTTGAACTTACAACGCTTTAGAAAGATCACATACTGTAACTATTTTTATTAACATACAGTAGATATGGATTAAAGATCTGCATGCTGAGAAGTAGTTTTGTTTCCTTTCAGGTTTTATTCATTAAGCAAATCATTTGTTTCAGCATAATAGTTAGGGTTGAGTGATTGGTTTTTGGAACGTTTTCAAATACAATAGTTGTTTCAAATCGCTTTGTGTTTTCGGAAGTTCTGTTATTCTTTTATTTCGGAAGATTGGCTAAATTTGTTTTAATGTGTTAGTTTATCATTTATCATTTATCAGGAGATTTCATGCACTCTGAATCATCCATGTTAGTCTAACCCACAAAGAGAAATTGAATGAGCTGATTGGACAATATCAACTGGAGTTGCATGCATCTGAAAGTAACAAATGGAACAAAATTAATTTTGGATTCATTTGTTATGCTATGATTTGAAGATTCTGATGACTCTACCTCCATTCAACCCAAACATTATAAGAAGGAATCATCCTATTTCACTTTTTCTTTAAAGTGGATGTAAACCCGAATTTTATTTTTTATTTTTTTGATGTCACAATGTAATATTTCCTATCATCTGTGCCCAGTCTTGCCACACAGAGTTAATCCAGCTCTGAGCAATCCTCTTTTATTGTTCAGTGAAATAAAATGGACTTACAGAGAAAAACCTTAGTCCGTTCCACCCCCTTGCCGTGAGTGACAGGTTATTTACATATCTCATGCACTAGCCTGGAGACAGGCATTATTTTTTAGTTCCCTCTCCCACTCCTTTTCTGAAGTTATGTGGTTACTTTTCTGGATTTTGACTGGATGGTAGTGATCATAGCAGAATTTAGTGTAAGGAATACAAAGGAAAAAAATGCATGTTGACAAGGGGAGTGTAGAGGATGGCGGGGAGTCTACTGACATCACGACTCCACCCACAGAGCTCCAGACAGATCCACTTACAGAATCTGCAGTTTTTAAGTTCTTATAACAGACAGAGGGGAGACATTTGACAGGTACATGGACTCCCCCGCCCATTCTGGGCAAAACTATCTCCCCTAGCACCAAAGACAAAAGTCTCTGAGTCATTTTTGACACCTACATGACAATGGATGCACAAATAGGGTCTGTAGTCAGCGGATCCCATCATCTGCTGCGCCTACTACGCAGACTCACCCCTTTATCCCGAAAATAGGACATTGCAGTCGTGGTGGGAACAATCATCAATTCCAGACTTGACAACGCAAATGCCCTCTATCTTGGACTCCCCAAATACCAAATCACTTGTCTGCAAGTCGTTCAAAACACGGCCGTGCGACTAGTGACCGGTAAAAAACCATGGGAATCAATCTCACCTTCACTGAGATCCCTTCATTGGTTGCCACTAAAAGACAGAATCACTTTCAAGGCACTCTGTCTAATCCATAAGTGTATTCAAGGAAACGCCCCCCAATATCTATGCGAAAAAATAAAAGCCCATAACACCAATCGCATTCTGCGATCCACCAATCAAAACCTACTCCAGATACCCAAAGCCAGATACAAGTCCAAAGGAGATCGAAGATTTGCAGTCCAGGGACCTCAGCTGTGGAATGCACTACCAACTACCATCCAAATGGAGTCGGACCACTTGGCCTTCAGGAGAAAGATTAAAACCCATCTCTTCTGAGGTCAAGGGGTTCCTTACCCATGAAATGGATACAGTGCCCAGAGGCGATTCAGTTTGCATGTGTTGCGCTTTACAAGTTTCTCACTCACTCACTCACTCACTCACTCACTCAGGTAAGGATACATGCAGGAGGCATCTATATCCTTATAGATCAGCACTATGACAGTAGTTTAGAAAGGATGAGAGTGGGTTTACATCTACTTTAACCACTTGAGATCCGCGCTATGGTCGAAAGACGTCCACAGCGCGGCTCTCAAGTGCTGTTGTTGTTGTTCCCTGTGCGCGCCGCTGGGGGCGCGCAGCGGGGAAACAACATGCCCGGCGCATCGTTCGGGAGCCGATGCGAGTGCCTGGTGGCCGCGATGTCCGCTAGACACACGCGATCGTCGGTGACACAGCAGGACGTGGAGCTCTGTGTGTAAACACAGAGCTCCACGTGCTGTCAGGGAGAGAGGAGACCAATCTGTGTCCCTTTACATAGGGACACAGCATCGGCCACCTCCCCCAGTCAGTCCCCTCCCCCCACACAGTAAGAACACAATGAGGGAATACATTTAACCCCTTCCTCACCCCCTAGTGTTAACCCCTTCACTGCCAGTCACATTTATACAGTAATTAGTGCATTTTTATAGCACCAAATGGCGCCAAATTTGTGTCAAAAGTGTCCGATGTGTCCACCATAACGTCACAGTCCCAATAAAAATCGCAGATCGCCGCCATTACTAGTAAAAAAGAAAAAAATTAAAAAAAATCATAATTCTGTCCCCTATTTTGTAGGCGCTATAACTTTTGCGCAAAACCAGTCGCATATTGCAATTTTTTTTTTTTTTACAAAAATACGGTGAAAAATACGTATCGGCCTTAACTGAGAAAAAAAAAAGTTTTTAAAAAAAAAAATTGGGATATTTATTATAGCAACAAGTAAAAAATATATATATATTTTTTAAATTGTCGCTCTTTTTTTGTTTATAGCGCAAAAAATAAAAACCGCAGAGGTGATCAAATACCACCAAAAGAAAGCTCTATTTGTGGGGGAAAAAGGACGGCAATTTTGTTTGGGAGCCACGTCGCACGACCGTGCAAATGTCAGTTAAAGCGACACAGTGCCGGAAGCTGAAATTTCGCCTGGGCACGAAGGGGGTTTATGTGCCCAGTAAGCAAGTGGTTAATGTATTTATTGCAATATGTTTCCTTTTCATATGTGTTGCATTTTTTTCTAATAATGAAAAATGGTAATGCAAAAAGAATCGGCTGATCATCCAAGAGTCAAAGACTGCGGCGCCGTTCTCATTGGAATAAAATAAATTAATCCAAATTAATGTGCATTAATTTGTTATGTTGAATTAATTTCCCCATTACCAACTAACTTTGTTGGGCCGCGCACATACAAATTAAACGAATGGTCTCCCAAGTTCAACCCGAAATACAAAAATAATCTTATTAGAATAATCAGACTTCTAGGATAGAAACGAATGGGTCCAAAACAATTTGGATCATTCGTTATTTCGTTACGATATTTCAGATGCTTCAAACATTAACAAAAGGCCCAAACTATCACATCATGTCATTCAAATTAAGCAAATGAATACAAATGAATGTGTTGTTTACATCGTAATTTATTTCCGATTAGTTGAAATTCATTACTATTGTGATCTGGATACATCCCCAATCTCCAATTCATGCAAATTTAATCCAAATTTAGATTCGTCCCAATTTCACCCCAATCTCCAATGCATGCAAATTTCATCCAAATTTCGATTTGTAAGGAAACAAATAGCATAAGTCTAATATGGATAACTAATAGCAAAAGATAGAAAAACTATACATTACCTCTTATGTGATCCAAGAGATCTCTAAACTGTAAATCACACATGTGGATCTGAGCTCTCTAGATTTTGATTGCAACAACATGTCCGCTGGTCTCAATACCTGTCTGTCTGTCTGTCCAAACATCACACTGCACAGCTCTGATATTGTTTAGAGTTGCCTAATTGTTATGTAATTTTATGCAGACATTTGCAAGTTGATTTGAGTACCATGAAATATCCACTCCAAAAATTCAAACCAATACTGAATCTTTTGACTTTTGTGCATTGGCTAATAATGTGTTTTTATAAGCTGCAGATGTAAGGTTTTGTCTAGTATAAAATCCTGCCAACAAAGCAGTTTAGTTTGACATTACAAACATTGACAGCATACTAAATAGGTGAAGACACAAAATAAAGTATTGTTTCTAAGAATTTTTTATTATTATTCTAATTACATATAAATGTGGTGCTCAAAATGCACATATTTCAATCTATTTGTGTTGAGAAAATAATAAAACCTTTAAATGAAACATGTCACGGCAAGCTCACAATGTTGAAGAACAGACTAAAGCCTCGTACACACGGTCGGACATCCGACAAACTTTCCCTTGGATTTTTGTCCGAAGTGATTTGTCCGGTCACACCCATAGCATACATACGCTCTGACTTTTCTGAAAACTTTTCTAACATCAGGTGGTTTTTCTGCTCTTTTCTGCTCTTTATCGCCACCCTTTGGTAAACTTCTGCTATTGTTGGTTGATTTTAACATTGGTTCTGGGCATGCGTGTTTGTACTTCGGACAAAAGTCCGATGGCTTGCTGTACACACAGTCGGACTAGGCATCATCGGACTTTTGTTGTCGTAAAGTTTGTCTGTTTGCAGACCGAACTTTTTGTCCAATGAAACCCGAAAAAGTTGGTCCGATGGAGCGTACACACAATCGGACAAATGTGAAAACTTGTTGATTTTGAAGTTTGTTGGCCGAAAGTCCGACCGTGTGTACGGGCCTTAGGAAACAGTGAAAATTAATGTTGCCATTTCAAAATAATCATCATTGGAAAAACAGAAATTTTGAAAATTTTTATTCAAGCTTCCAACACTTTACAGAAAGATTAGTGAAAAATGCATTGGATGGTGGCTTTTACCAGAGCTTAGCCTGGACAATAGAGAAGTAGAGAGTAGGACATAGAGCTATTTAACACTCATGCCGTGTACACACAACCGTTTTTCATGACGAGAAAATAGCAATTTTTTAAACTGGTCGTGAAAAACGGTTGTGTGCAGGCTCCAGAGCATTTTTCTCGATGAGAAAAAAGGACAATAAAAATTTAGAACCTAAAGAAAATATTTTTTCTCGTCGTTTTTCACATCGTCGTTTTTCTCGTCGTGAAAAACGGTCGTGTGTACGCCTTAACGACGGGGGAAAAAAACGTGCATGCTCAGAAGCAAGTTATGAGATGGAAAATTAGCATAATGAGCCCAAAGGGTGGCGCCATTCGAATAAAACTTCCTCTTTATAGTGCCGTCGTATGTGTTGTACGTCACCGCGCTTTGCTCGAGCATTTTTTATCACGATCGTGTGTTTGCAAGGCCGGCTTGAGAGAAATCACGTCGAGAAAAACTTAGTTTTTTTCCATGACATTAAAAACGGTCGTGTGTACACGGCATTACAATTAAATTCACAGATTTACCAAATGTTTTCATTTGAACTTTAAAAAAAGTGTCCAGGTGTGTTTTGCTATAGGAAATGGTAAGCCAATTCACTTTGGTTCGAATTTTGAACTTGGCGCATTGGGTATGTAAGCAGCTGATAGTCCTTAATAATATGAACAAAGTTATACTTCCATTTTGAAAATAGGAGATTCTGCCTCTGGTACTCTCACTCCCCCATCCTCTTCGTTTGTGTAATATGCCTATCTCTAAATGCACTCAGCCACTTTATGCACTCAACCACTTTGTATTTATTGACCCTCAGACAACTTGCATGATGGCTATCCTCTCATACATCCATCTCCTCCTCAGTCTAGTCTGTGCCACTTGGTTGTACAACCCTTGTTGTCTTGCCCGGTCACGCCAGCTGCTTCAGTAAGGAACCACGTAGAGTAAGGCCAGAGCAGGATTAGGGGGAATTGGTTGCATAGGAGTAAAGCTGTTAGTCAGTTTATCACCCCCGAGCCAGCTTTATGACTGAGAACACTGATCTTCCTTCTATGCTGACAGACTGGCAAGGGGTTTAGGGAGTGAGGTCTGAAGCGAAGAATGCCAACACAACAGGTGCAGCTGTGCACCCTCCAGTTGTAGCACATCCTTCTGTGGCCCCCTAAACTACATAATCCCTATTGCAGTGTATTACCCTGCAGCCACTTTACCCCCCACCCCCACATCACAGCTCCCCCTTCCATTCACCTGAACCCCCTTTCATAGCATTTCTCCACACCAACCCAGCATGCCATCACACTGCCCCCTCCCATCTACCTTAACCCCTCCAGTGAAACTGCCCACTCCTACCCACTTTACCCCCTCATCAGCAAAAATGTAAATGTATTTTACTGGGATTTTATGTGATAGACCAACACAAAGTGGCACATAATTGTGAAGTTAAAGGAAAATTATAAAGGTTTTTCAATTTTTTTTTACAAATAAAAAGTGTGGCATGCATTTGTGTTCAGCTCCCCTTTACTCTGATACCCCTAACTAAAATCTAGTGGAACCAATTGCCTTCAGAAGTCACCTAATTAGTAAGTAGAGTCCACCTGTGTGTAATTTAAGCTCAGTATAAACACAGCTGTTCTGTGAAGCCATCAGAGGTTTGTTAGAGAACCTTATTGAACAAACAGCATCATGATGGCCAAGGAACACACCGGACAGGTCAGGAATAAAGTTGTGGAGAAGTTTAAAGCAGGGTTAGGTTATAAGAAAATATCCCAAACTTTGAACATCTCACGGAGCACTGTTCAATCCATCATCTGAAAATGGAAAGAGTATGGCACAACTGCAAACCTACCAAGACATGGCTGTCCACCTAAAGTGTCACGCCAGGCAAGGAGAGCATTAAACAAAGAAGTAGCCAAGAGGACCATGGTAACAGTACAACTATTAGTAACACACTCCACAAATCTGGCCTTTATTGAAGAATGGGAAGAAGAAAGACATTATTGAAAGGAAAAATAAGAAGTCATGATTGCAGTTTATGAGAGGCCATGTGGGGGACACAGCAAACGTGGAATAAGGTGCTCTGATCAGTTGAGATCAAAATGGACCTTTTTGGCCTAAATGCAAAATGCTTTGTGTGGCAGAAAACTAGAACTGCACATCACCCTAAACACACCATCCCCACCATGAAACATGATGGTGAGGGCATCATGTTGTGGGGATGCTTTTCTTCAGCAGGGACAGGAAAGCTGGTCAGAGTTGATGGGAAGATGGGTGGAGCCAAATACAGGGCAATCTTAGAAGAAAACCCATTAGGCCCCGTACACACGACCGGATCGATCCGCTGGGATTGATCCGCGGATCAGTTCCAGCAGATAGATCCGGTCGTGTGTACGGCCTAGCGGACATTTTCAGGCGGATAAAAATCCAGTCGACGGATTTTCAGCGGATAAAAATTTCTTAGCATGCTAAGAAATCTATCCGCTGGAATCCAGTCCAGCGGACTGATCCGGTCGTCTGTACAGACTCACCAGATCAGTCCGTCCGCTCCCATCCCTCGTATGCGTCGTAATGATTTGACGCATGCGTGGAAGTATTTACCTTCCAGGGTCGCGCACGTCGCCGCGTCATCGTCGCGGCGACGGCGCGGCACGTCACCGTGGATGTATTCCGTGGGGGTTTTGATCTGATGGTGTGTACAGCCAATAGATCAAAATCCGCCAGAGGATTTATCCACTGGAAACGGTCCTCTCGTGTGTACAAGGCCTTAGAGTCTACAAAAGACTTGAGACTGAGGAAGGTTCACCTTCCAGCAGGACAAGGATCCTAAACATACAGCCAGGACTACAATGGAATGGTTTAGATCAGGGGTGTCCAAACTTTTTTCAAAGAGGGCCAGATTTGATTAAGTGAACATGTGTGAGGGCCGACTATTTTGCCTGACATTCTTTGAACCAGTAAAATTCTGTCTAAGTGTGTTTGTCTGAGCACTAATACACGGCACCAACAATAGTTATCTTGCCTTTGTGGCTGTGTGTGGTGAGGAGATGAGCTTGGGCGTGTTATTTGGATATACTGTATATATTTTATTTGTGGTCCCAACGAATCCCAGAGCACTGCTTAGGACTAAGGATGAGCTTGGGCTTGTTATTTGGATATACCGTATTTATCGGCGTATAACACGCACAGGCTTACCATTGCCATGAATGCAGCCTTACCATTGCAACCAATGCAGCCTTACCATTGCAACCTCACCATTGCAACCAATGCAGCCTCACATGTGCCATAAATGCAGCCTTACACGTGCCATAAATGCAGCCTCACATGTGCATAAATGCAGCCTTACTATTGCCATCAGTGCAGCCTGAACGATGGCCATCTGCAGCCTCGAAGGGCAGAGGGAGGGGGCGGGACAAGTGCCGACAGATTACAAACAAGAGAATGTCTTGTTTACCCTGTGGCCTCTTTAATACAAAGTCCTGCCTCCTATGATAGACAGAACAGTCGTCCAATGGCATCCCAGGAGACGGGACTTCCAATAGAGACGCTGCTAAGTAAACAGGAGATTCTCTTCATGTAATCTGATGGTGCTCGTCCTGCCCCCTCCCTGTCTCCTCCAAGGCAGCGCCAATAAATACAGTATATATCTTTTGTGGCCCTAGGGGCCACAAACAATATATATATCCAAATCCCCAGGGGGGCCATATTAAATCAACAGTGGGCCGCAATTGGCCCCCGGGCCTGACTTTGGACATGCCTGGTTTAGATCAAAGCATATTCATGTGTTAGAATGGCCCAGTCAAAGTCCAGACCTAAATCCAATTGAGAATCTGTGGCAAGACTTGAAAATTGCTGTTCTGCTCTCCAGCCAATCTGACAGAGCTTGAGCTATTTTGCAAAGAAGAATGGGCAAATATTTCACTCTCCTAGATGTGAAAAGCTGGTAGAGACATCCCCCAAAAAACTTGCAGCTGTAATTGCAGCAAAAAGTGTTTCTACAAAGTATTGACTCAAGGGGGTAGAATACAAATTCGTGCCACACTTTTCACATATTTATTTGTAAAAAAGTTTGAAAACCATTTATCATTTTCCTTCCACTTCACAATTATGTGTCACTCTGTGTTGGTCTATCAGATAAAATCCCAATAAAATACATTAACTTTTTTGGTTGTAACATGACAAAATTAGGAAAATTTCAAGGGATATGAATACTTTTTTTAGGGCACTGTAGCTCCTCCCGGATATACAACTTACCCCCAGCTCATTGGGCCACTCCCCTCATAGCACATACCTGGTGGCCACCCTGTTCCTTGTTGTGCCCCCCATCCTCCTGTCCCTCACAGCACCTCTCATTAGCTTTACTCTTTAGTTACAATACTACTTGTTTTCCAGTTACAATTCTTCCTTCCCAACCACCTTGCCAGCTACTCACAAAACCTGCTTCTCATGCACCTTGTCCCTAGCTCACAGCACCTACCTCCCACCCTCTCACCCCTACTGCACAGCCCCTCCCATTCACCACACCGCACACTTAGGCCCCGTACACACGGTCGGACCAAACCAATGAGACTGGCCCGTCGGACCGTTTTCATCGGTTCACCTCTGAAGTGGCCGTACGGTCTGATATGTGTACACACCAACAGTCCAAAATCCGATCGGGTCAGAACGCGGTGACGTCAAACACACGACGTGCTGAATAAAGCGAAGTTCAATGCTTCCAAGCATGCGTCGACTTGATTCTGAGCATGCGCAGGTTTTGAATCGATGCTTTTCTGTACTAACCATCGGTTTGGTCCGATGGGGCAGCGGTCCATCGGTTCGGTTTTGAAGCATGTTTAGAAATTTTGGACCGAAGGAAACCAGACCGATAGCCTATACACACGGTCGGTTTGGTCTGATGAAAATGAACTTCGGTTCATTCTCATCGGACCAAACCGACCGTGTGTACGGGGCCTAACAGAGCCTCTATCCCTGCCAGCCCCGCACCCCATCTCCACTTTGCTCAGAAAGTTTGCTCTTTAACACAAATCTATTTGTTCTGGAATAGGCTCACTTTTGCTAGTTAGAATTCAATATTTTTTTCCTTGGAGCAGCAGTGAAATGAAAGCAGAAGGAAGAAGTCAGTAATGCTAATGCTAGTGTTATGTCTTTTCACTTGTAAAGAAAGGTAGATGGAAGTGTTCACTTATCTAAGACTGAGTTATTCCTATAATAGTTTCTGAATAAGCCTGTGTGCAGAAACATTACACTGCCAAGGAAACATGCAATGGGAGGCTATACTTTTGTATTACAATTATAAAAAAACATAGCATAGTGGAAATGTGTTAGCCAGAACAAAAGTGAAGTAACTGTAATCGTATGCTTTTATTTGAAAATTTTTAGTTGACACAGGGGTCCAATTATATAAAAAAAAAGGCATAGCACTTTGCCCACTGAAAGTGTATGAGAGAATGGGGGCAGACATGAATGTTATTAGGCTACTTCCAGTACTGATCAAACGTTTTCCATTATATTTTTAACAGACAATACAACATTTGGCCATTAGATGGAGTTAAGTATTGCACAAAACAAATGTGCTTGCACTTTCATTGGGGGAATGGCTATGTGAATTTTTTGTAAATCATCCCCTTAGTAGTGTTCATTGGAGACTGACAGACTGACGCCTCCAGTACTGCAATAAATTATTGCTACTTTAGCCTTAAAGCCACTAAATATGTTGCAAATAATAATTTTGTTTTGCTTTTAAAAAGCACTCACAATAAGGTTGGCATTTAGAAAACTAACATTAAAAAAAGTGCATCTAGGCTGATTTTTTACAATAATACATAATAATTTGTACAATAGATTCTTCAGTGCTCCTTTTGCTGAGCCGGTCAAAAGGACATGTAAAAAGCTAGCCATGGATTCCCAAACTGATTAAGTTTCAGTATTTTTATTGGTTTTATGAGAAGAGAGTTAGACATGTGAGAGAGTACATTCTAATCTCGGGATCATCAAATATCACATACAGCGGTGGCCGCCCCCATAATCTCTATGCACCCGGCTCCTAATCTCTATGCAAGACGCGGGACGCATTTTTTTGTGAAGCACGTGGTTAGAGCCAGATGCTATTGTCTTCCTGCTGCTCTTCCGGAATATCAGGACAAAAAGCAGGTCCTGAGACCGGATTGGTTGGGAGGAGAAGTGATTGGATTAGCCGGGAGGAGAATCTGCCAAAGCCACCCAGGACCTGGCGGGCTTGCCACACCCCACCCCAAAAAGAATTGGAGCCCTAGCCGCGACTGGTCACATATCAAATATGACTATGCATCCACTTAAAATTTAATTCAACGCTCACTATTCCTTTCTGTGACAATTGTTCTCAAACATCAAAGGTCAACATGAAAACCCCATGTATCTGATGTCTTGCAGTTTCATCAACTTCTCCCAATCAGATCTCCATTTCTTTTTATACTGTAATTCTCTGTTATGCCCAAGGAGGAGGGAGCAGAGATGCCAAGGACATTCTTTAGAAATATTTTTCGTTTAAAGCATAAGCATATTACCTGACAAACAATAAAGTGTTCAAGATAATACAACAAGAATAGGAAAGCAAGGAATTAAAAAAAAAAAGAAATACATGTAGCACTACCCCCGAAGGAGCTGTTGGTTTGATTTGGGCGGCATGTTACCTCTAATCCTTCGCCGTCTAGGGTACTGGATGAGAGCTGTAATAAAGTCAATGTCCACTCTGTAGGTATCTTTTTCTGTGCTTTATTACCCAATGGGGTAAAAATGGTAAAAGTAGTAGTAGGTGAGCAGATAGAAGAAGTAGTAGGCAATGGATTCAGGCGTGTAACTGGGTTTCCGAAGCAGTCCTGCTTCCAACGACAACTTTCGTCACCACTCTAGCCAGAGTGGATATAGTGCATCTGGATAGGCCACTCTCACCGACCTAGCAGCCAGAGTGTCACTCGGAACTTTAGCAAAGTCTCTGCCACAGACCTTCCCAAAGGTGGAGATATTTCTCGGTCCAGAATCCTTCTCAACACTGGATTAAGCACCCGGATCTCCCTTGAACAACTTGTATTATTTCAGGACTGATAGGCGACCTTCGTCCAGCCTCTCAGAAACAATGTGTCCTTTGATGAAGCAGTAGGCCTTTCCTGGGATACCAGCCTCGTGCTCGGTATTCCCGTGACAGGGTTTTCACCGTTCGGCTTCCTCCCTTGGGACGGACAGCACAGGACAACTCTGTAAGTTTTCCTCCGGACCAACGTGGTCCCGGAGCCAGGAACACTGCAACACACACCCTAGCCAGGAGGGCCACACACAGGTGGTGGGACAACTGCCCAGGCGGATGGCCGCAAAGATGACCCCAACCAATGGCGTCTGCCCCCTAAATACCACTCCCCAGCATGCACAGCAAGGCGATCAACCCTCCTGATTGGCTGCCGAGGAGAAATATCCATAATACCTTGACCCTACTGCTGCCACCTGTCGGTCTGGGGTGTGACCAGCTCCCCAGACAATGCCAGTGTACACACACAGTACAGCCAAAGCTGGGACAGAGGCCCTAAATTTAACCAAATAAACACGGTCAGAGGCAACTAACTCTCTGGCCACCCTCTAAATTTGCAGCAGCACCAGCTATAAACAGTAGCAGGGCGCTACATACAGATAAAAGAAAAGGCATGGGCAAGGACTCCACTGCAGATCTAGAGGGTGAGATACATTTGATCTATGTACCCCATATAACTATAAACCTTGTCTGCAAATTATTTAATATGTGTGTTAACCTGTTATTAACAATAATTCATTTAAGTTTGTTCTTAAAGAGGGGGTTCACCCTAATAAAACAATTTTTTTCCTAGCATTAAATTAGGCATAGTAGCGCGAGCTACAGTATGCCTGTATTTATTTTTTTAGCCCCATACTCACTGTGCAATCGTATAAATAAGATTCCGACTCCCCGCGGGGAATGGGCATTCCTATCCAGAGGGAGCATGATTGACGGCCGGCTATGGTGCGTCACGCTTCTCCAGAAATAGCCGAAATAGGACTTGGCGCTTCACGGCGCCTGCGCATAGTCTGTGCGCAGGCACCGTGAAGAGCCGAGACCTACTCCGGCTATCTTCGGGGAACGTGACGTGCCATAGCTGGCCGTCAATCATCCTCCCTCTGGATAGGAACGCCCATTCCCCGCGGGGAGTCGGAATCTTATCTATACGATTGCACAGTGAGTACGGGGCTAAAAAAATAAATACAGGCATACTGTAGCTCGCGCTACTATGCCTAATTTAATGCTAAAATGTTGGTAATGAGGGTGAACCACCGCTTTAACTCCAAAGGAGTTGTGGATTTATGGCCCCATATCACTATTGCGATTCTGTTGGCTAGAACGATATAAGAAATCAGTTTATCTATTTTCTTTTATAAGCCATGAACCTACTATGAAATAATTGATGTTATGGGGACTTTTTAAGATTTATAACAGTCATCGTATAAATAAATGCATAAACTCTAGTACAGAACCTCCAAACCTTTGGATATAGCCACCATGTATGATAGATAGTTCCTTTCTCTGAACATCTTCTAAAACACTGACACAATACAGTATTTGGAATGTAAATTTAGCTATTTTAGTGGTAACCAAACACCATGAAATCAATATAGCAAAATGACGGCAGGCAGTGGATCAGTTATCCTGAAGGGGGCGTTATATGACATCCTTCAGGATGTGTCGCTAGTGCAGTGTGGCGATCGGGATAAGTCGTGTTCCTTGGAGGAGAAACAGAGAACAGTGAGTTAACTGTTACTGTGCTGTTTTACACACATTACTGTGCACCACATGCCCCCCCCCCCAAATAAAGAGAACCTGTCAGTAGATCTGTCATACAGTTCATCGATGTATCTGTCACACAACCCATTAGTGTATCTGTCACACAGCCCATTAGTGTATCTGTCACACAGCCCATTAGTGGATATGTCAGGACAACCCCTTAGTGCTGCCATCAGTGGATCTGACTCCCAGCTCCAGCTCCCTGAGTGCCCAACATACATCGAAACAAGTGGAAAAATTGTCTGGGACCTTGCATACCCCCTGTTTAAAAAAGGCTATCATGTCTACCTAGACAATTATTATAGCAGTTTGTCCCTTTTCTGCCACCTATACAGTGAAAAAAACTTGGCCTGCAGTACCACCAGAAAAAACAGGAAGGGCTTACTACAAAATCTACTGACAACAAGGCTACACACGACCGGTTTTCCTGGCAGGAAAACTGCCATGAGAGATTTTGGCTGGGAATCTCGGCCGTGTGTATGCTCCATTGCAGTTTTCCCGACAGGAAAAAGAGAACACATTCTCTTTTTTCCCACCAGGATTTTTTAGGACGGCAGTTTCCCTATGGGGAAAACCTGCGGTGGAGCATACACATGGCCGGGTTTCCCGACCGAAGCTCTCATGGCAGTTTTCCTGTCCGGAAACCCGGCCGTGTTGTAGGGGGAAAAAGCTACCGAGCAGGCTCTCGGTTTTCCCGGCGGACTTTTTAGGGCTGGGAAAACTGATTGTGTGTACAAGGCATGAGGAACGGGGAAGTGTTGGCTGTGAAGTCGAGGGACAATAGAGATGTTTACGTCCTGTCATCCATTCACAATGACACCTTTGTGGGGATTCACGGAAGACACAGCCCTATTGTAAAGCCAGAATGCATCCACAATTATAATCAGTTCATGGAGGGGGGTGGGGGTGCGTCTACAGCCCCATTTATCAACATGAAAGACCAGTCTCTGGCATAAAAAAGTTACATTTTATCTCTTCCATTTGGCCATGTATAATTGGTCCATCATCTATCAAAAGTCAACAAAAAGACCCAGCATCTTCCTCAAATATATTGAAGAAATTGTCACTGCCCCGATCTACCAGCAAAGATCCCTCCCAGGAAGCATTCGCTCTTATTGTGTGAGTTGACTTCATGAGCAACATTTTCCTGAAAACATTTCCCACTACAGAATCAGGAAGAAGACGCCAAAAGAAATGTTGTGTATGCAGCCGAGGAGGAGTTAGAATAGACACGAGTTATCATTGTCCCCAATGTCCCTCCCAACCTGGCCTATGCATCAGGGAATGCTTCAGACATTATCACACATCCCTAAGATATTAGTTCACCTTATTTTTAACATCCTACCATTTCCCCGTTTCAAATACCTCTCATTTGCCTGCTTCTACATTAACTGACCCTGGCCTGTTTACTGACGATGCCCTTGCCTGTTGCTTCGATTGTTTCTAAACCATGTTTCTACCTTCCACGTTAACTGACTCTGGACTGTTCCACGGGCACTGACCTCGGCCTGTTAATTGACCATGTTTTTTGTCTGCCGCTTGGACTGATTTTTTGGACTGCTTCTGTAGTAGTGGGATGCAATATAACACAGGGGTCTCACATATGTGAGGGGCTTCAGAATAGTAGAGAAAAACTGTTTTTTCCTTTTTCTGGGATTTGTAATTCCCAGAACAGAGCCTGGAAACTGGAAACTTTAAAAAGATTTGGGTGGGAGAAGCCTCTATCCTGTCCCCATTCTCTCCTGACCAAGGGGCTAAGCTTGATGGTCCTTCCTGCTGTCTGTACCAATACTTTGACTGTACTGACCATATCTCTCCCTGTACTGACTATGGACAGAATTGCTGCCTGGACAATTCCTTTTGCTGCTACTGACCACATCTCTGCCTGCTACCTTTGGCTGTGCTGACAGTATCTCTGCCTGCTACCTGTATTGACTATGGACAGTATTCCTGCCTGCTGCCTGGACGATTCCTTTTGCTTTTGCTGACCATGGACCAATGATCTCCACTGTGGACCACCACACTGCTAAAACCACAGGTAATCTTTTGTTTACCCGTTTGCTCAGCAGAATGTATTTTGGGGTGTAATTGGTATGTACATGCTTCGTGTTAGAAATATGAAGGGCCTTCAAAAATGCGATAGGTTGTCAGAAAATGAAATGTGTAATTTATGTCCCTAGAAACCTTGATGGTGCTCCTTGGATGTTGGGCCTCTGTTTGTGGCCAGGCTGTGTAAAAGTCTCACACATGTGGAATCACCATACACAGGAGGAGTAGCAGAATGTATTTTGGGGTGTAATTTTTTCTATGTACATGCTATGTGTTAGAAATATTGTATAAATTGACAACTTTGTGTAAAAAAAAATTGTTTTTCATTTTCCACATTTTCCAAAAACGTCTGGAAAAAAAATGACACGTTCAAAAGACTCCTAATGCCTCATAGAATATACATTGAGGTGTTTTCTTTCCAAAATTGGGTCATTGTGTGAGTGTTTCCATTTTTCTGGTGCTCCAGAGCCTTCAAAAGTGTGCTAGGTAGTCGGGAAATTAGATGTGTAATTTATGCTCCTAGAACGCCTGGAGATGCTACTTGGATGTTGGACCTCTGTATGTGGCCAGGTTGTGTAAAAGGCTCACACATATATTGCCATACTGAGGAAGAGTAGTAGAATGAATGTTTGACTGTAGTTTTTGCTATGTACATGCAATGTGTTAGAAATATTGTATAAATTAAAAAACTTTCAGTAAAAAAAAAAATATGCTTTTATTTTCTTTCCACATTTTCCAAACACCTGTGAGAAAAAATTAGATGATCAAAAGATCCATAATGCCTCATAGAATATATGTTTGGGTGTTTTCTTTCAAAAATTGGGTCATTTTGTGGGCATTTTCATTGTTCTAGTCCTCGAAGGGCCTTCAAAGTTGCGATTTTTGCCCCTAGAACGCCTGAAGGTGCTACTTGAATGTTGGACTTCTGTATATGGCCAGGCTGTGAAAAATCTCACACATGTGGTATCGCCATACTAAGGACAAATAGAAAAATGTGTTTTGGGGTCTAACTGCAAGTATGCATATGCTGTGAGTGTGAAATAACTTGTTAATATGACAATTTTGTGTAAACAAAAAAAAATTCTTAATTTTCCCGAAAAAAATGTGGGGAAAAAAATACAGCTTAAAAAAACTCATCATGCCTCTTACTGCAAAAATTCATTTGGATCGCTTATTAAGTTACTTTAAATTGATCTCCTGATCCTTAAACACATCCTTTATAAGCCTGCACACGGCTATTGATGTTATAATACACAGTCTACAAAACATAGATTCTACAACACATACAAATGCAGTATCCTGGCCTGGTTACCTTGACCCTTCAGCTTTTTTACATTATCTCATAATTTTTTCATTGTTAGCCGATTTAAAAAAAAGAAATTTTGCAATTGTTTTTTGAATACAACATTCATGCAGACGATAAAATAGATATTTAACATAATTATTGGTACCCTTTCATAATAAACTCTTTGCCAGACCTTTAAAAAATATCCACTTCATAGCGTTACTATCTAGAAAGAAAATTAAAAATGTTCATACAGTATGCAAATAATTTAAGCCATTTGCACAGTTGGCTTTGCAAAAAACAGTTTTTTTGGTCTTCCATACCGTAACATACAGTATATTACTATTTTATTATATTATATACAGGGAATCTGTTATGTTGATACCTCCCCAATTGAAAAGCCTGTTGTAGAAGTGTCCATTATTTGACTCTAATGCATACTAGCTCTAGATAAGTGAAATGTCTGTAGTTCATATGACTATGAGGAAACAAGTATACAGGAGGGGATTTACTAAAACTGGTGTATGCAAAATCTGGTGCAGCTCTGCATAGAAACCAATCGACCTTAAGGTTTTATTGCCAAAGCTTAATTGAACAAACTAAAGTTAGAGGCTGATTGGCTACCCTGCACAGATGCACCAGATTCGGAATGCTCCACTTTTAGTAAATCTCCCCCACAGTTAGGAAATGGAGCCATTACCACTGCACTTGGAAGCTATTCTGCCAGTAAAATGTCCTATAGACAAATTAGGGCTAAATTAAAGCCTTACATTTTTACTACTTTATAGACCCCTAAATAGGTATTTGTCAGCTATACATATATGTTTTACCCTTTAAAGACTCTTTAAAGACAAAATAAACACATTTTGATCTGCCAAAAATGCACTCAGCTATTGTTTTCCTGTTGACAACCCTCAACTGATGTCACAAAAAATGGTGTCAACCCTACCCAGTTTTCTTTTGCTAAACCTGAATCCTTCCCTTTCTCTTCATCTCAGTTAGGGTTTACACATGCTTTAAATGACCTTTTCCCCTAGTGAAAATCTGTTCCCTGCATTCACTATCCAGTTTGTAATGTTGGTATAGGTAAGTAATATAAATACTTGTGTGATGAAAAAGAGAAAGGGAGAGTTTTGCCAGTTTTGTTATATTACTGATTGAACTGCACAGCAGCCCTTACAGATTGCTACTTTGGAAAAAATGTATTTCCGCTATATGCGGTTTTGTCATCCTTGCCCATGCATTAATTGCCATTGTGTGTATTATCAATGTTAGTGCTGCAGCACTTTTTTTATTCGTTTTTAATAAATAGATTTTTACAGATTACACTATGGGCATGCATTTATCCCCTGAAATATTTGCAACATTGGTGGAGTAATCCTGATGAGAGACATGTCTGGTGTCTGAAGGATCCTGTTTAAAGGAATTGAACAAGTGTTTTTGACCATTTATTGCAATTGTCCACATCATCTGGTATGATGCTCCCTAACCACTTTAATACAGGGCACTTTTACCCCCTTTATGCCCAGACCAATTTTCAGCTTTCAGTGCTCTCACACTTTGAATGCCAATTACTCAGTCATGCAACACTGCCACATGGTAAAGAGCAAATTTTATTGATCAGGGAGCGGCTGTGTCCAATGGACACGCCTCATCTCCGATCGCCACGCTGCGTGCCCCACAAAGGCAAGCACGAACGGCAAGACCAGGCGGACGTAATACGACACCCGCCCGGACTGATAGAGAGGTTCCTGCCAATGTAATTCTGCAAAAAGCCGGGCTGGAACTGGTTAAAAGGTGTCACTTGGTGGTGGATGCACAGGAAGTTGGAATGTGGGGACACTTGAGAATTATATGAACTGTGGACGGATTATACTTCATTTATACATATGGGGCCAGATTCACAGTACAAGTACGCCGGCGTATCTACTGATACACCGGCGTACTTTCAAATTTGCCGCGTCATATCTTTAGTTTGAATCCTCAAACCAAGATACGACGGCTTTTGGCTTCGATCCGACAGGCGTACGGTTTCGTACGCCTTCGGATCGTAGGTGCAATACTTCGGCGCCCGCTGGGTGGAGTTCGCGTCGTTTTCCGCGTCGGGTATGCTAATTTGCATTTTCCGTCGATCCACGAAGGTACGCGCAGCCGTCGCATTCTCTTACGTCGTCGCTAGTTGGCTTTTCCCGGCGTATAGTTAGAGCTGCTATTTTGTGGCCTATATTTAGACTTGCCATGTTAAAGTATGGCCGTCGTTCCCCTGTCGAATTTTAAAAAAAATTTTGCGTAAGTCGTCCGTGAATAGGAAATAACGTAACTCACGTCGACGTTCAAAAAATGACGTCGGTGCGACGTCATTTCGCGCAAAGCACGGCGGGAAATTTCAAAACGGAGCATGCACAGTACGTTCGGCGCGGGAACGCGCCTAATTTAAATGATCCACGCCCCCTACCCGGATCATTTGAATTAGGCGGGCTTGCGCCGGAGGGATTTACGCTACGCCGCCGCAACTTTACAGGCAAGTGCTTTGTGAATCAAGCACTTGCCCGTAAAACTTGCGGCGGTGTAACGTAAATGCGATACGTTACGCCACCAGAAATGTACCTGAATCTGGCCCTTGATTTTTTGCACATTCCTGGGGCTTTTGTATAAAGGTCTCTGGGTATTAAATACATTTTTTCACATCTGGTCACTTTTTTGGACTTTTCACTATTATACAAATTCAAGTGTATTTGATTTAACGCCATTTTTTCTGTAATTCTGTTTTTGCTATTGGTGTCACAATTGCACAAGTGGCTGTTTTATCTTATAAAAGTTCAAGCACTCCAGCACAGGTTTTATAAAGGTTTTTTATTTTTTTTGTTTTGTTTTTTTCCTTTTATTTAGTGGTATACAGATACAAATCTTATAACCAAAAAATGAATATAACAAATATATTTAAAGATGTGAATTTATTTGGAGATCTATAAATAGTTTGCAGTGTTTTCTTGAATACAAATAATATGATGTATCAGGGAAATAAATGTCATATTATTCACAGGCACTGTTTGTATCTGTTTATCCCTGTAAGATATAACAGTAGCTGTGTTTTTGGTCTTTGACCTATAAAGCTCATTCTCTCTGGCAGTAATGTAGTCACCTTATGTATGTACAGCAAAGTTCACAAATGAAAAGGCTGTATTGTTTTTGTCCTCACCTTTCCTACCCTAATAATACAACTCAGATAAATATAACTTTCCCTTTTGTGTTAGTTTTTTATTTCTGTACATTGTAAATGGTAGAAAATAATAATGAATGCTGGTAACATAGAACAAACATTCTGTCTTATGAAAAGTGTTTATTAGAGCTGTCACTGTTATATATAGTATACAGTTAAAATAAAGAAGTTAGCGACTTAAATATTTTAGCTACTTTACAGAGTAAAATGTGTAACACACTAGCAGATATTTATTAGAACATCTTCTTTATTTGGCGTTTAGACATTTAGATATTTACTGACTTGTACAATTCAGAATTTGGAAGTCAGGAGCCTATGCTTTTCAGAACAAGTCAACAATGGCTGCTCTCATAATGCTGCCATCAGAGGTTTACTTCAAGCACAGTGAGATTTTTATGTTTTGGTTGAAAGTATATCCAAAGCATTGCAGTTCTGTGCTTTTAAACAGTATAACCAAAAAAAAAAACAATGGTATTTTTTAGGCTAAAGACAATCTATCTTCTGAAACAACTAGCTGGAAATCCTTCTTCCTTCTTTGACTTTTGGAATGCATGCTGGTTTTGCGACTGGAACATCAGTTGGTTCACTGTCCTGAGAAGGTTTTCAGCTGGGGGTTGATGGGCATCCAGTGCAGACTTTCTAATCTTGAATATAAAAGGATGGTAGAATATCTGTAATGATAGGAAGGTGGGCAACACAACTCCCATGTGTATGCTAAACCAGCCATATAGTGTGTCAGTCATATATTGATTGCAGGGCACCAGGGACATGCAGTGAGGTCTGTGGCTGGTGAGGCCCTGGCTAGTATCAGAGCCAGATACACACAGGTTACATACGCCATGAACGTTAGAGCGAGAGCAAGGGGCCAGATTCACAGAAGAGATACGACGGCGTATCTCCTGATACCCTGTCGTATCTCTGAGTGTATCTATGCGACTGATTCATAGAATCAGTTACGCATAGATAGCCCTAAGATCCGACAGGCGTACGGCTTCGTACGCCTTCGGATCTTAGGCTGCAATACTTCGGCCGCCGCTGGGTGGAGTTTGCATCGTTTTCCTGCGTCGGGTATGCAAATGAGCTTTTACGGCGATCCACGACGGTTTTCGCATTCGTTACGTCGTCGCTAGTAATTTTTTCCCGTCGCAAAGTTAAGCCTGCTTTAACATCGCTTAACTTTAGATGAGCCATGTTAAAGTATGGCCATCGTTCCCGGGTCAAATTTCCAATTTTTTTTTTTTTGGCGTAAGACGTCCGGGAATACGAAAGTACGTTACGCACGTCGCCGTTCAAAAAAATTACGTCACTTTGTGCAAAGCACGACGGGAATTTCAAAACGGAGCATGCGCAGTACGTCCGGCGCCGGAGCGCGCCTAATTTAAATGGTACACGCCCCATTTGAATTAGGCGGGCTTGCGCCGGACGTCTTTACGATACACCGCCGTAAGTTTACACGCAAGTGCTTGGTGAATCAGGCACTTGCGCTGAAAACTTGCAGCGGTGTAACGTAAACACGATACGTTACGCCGCCGGAGTTTTCTGTGAATATGGCCCAAGATTTCTAGCACTAGAACTCCTATTTTATCCTTAAAAAAATATTAAAGCGTCGTGGAGACTTTTAAGTACCGAAGTTTGGCGCCTTTCCATGAGTGTGCACAACTTTAAAGCATGACATGTTGGGTATCTATTTACTTGGCGTAACATCATCTTTCACATTATACAAAAATCAGGCTAACTTTAGTGTTTTTTTTTGTATATTAATAAAACAGTTTTTTTTAAAGTGTTTGAAAAATTGCTGCGCAAATACTGTATAACATAAAAAGTTGCAATGATCGCCATTTTACTTTCTAGGGTGTCTGCTAAATATATATATATATATATATATATATATATATATATATATATATATATATATATATATATATATATATATATATATATATATATATATAATAGTTGGGGGTTCTGAGTAAATTTCTAGCAAAAAAATTATGATTTTAACATCTAGGAAGGAAGTGTCAGAATTGGCCTGGGTGGCAAGTGGTTAATTGTTATATATTGTTTTTAAAAGCTGCACTCAAGCAGGTGGCTTAACGGACAAATTACTGAAATTTGAAGTTATAACTTTAAACCAGTAATTTCACAGTAAATAGATATACAGCATAATAATATATGATTTAGCTCGATTAAACCAGTACCTTTTCAGCAGGCAGCAAATACTCATTCTCCCTCTTAACTATGTGAGAAAAACATGAGATTATGGGCAAATCTTTATAAATCTTATACCCATAAACCCATGCCCTTGTCTTCTAGTTAAGAGGGCTGGGCTGGAAGGGAGAATTTGTCTTATAGACACATCCCACCTTCTATGACACTGCAGTAAGAGGAGAGCCTCCACTACAGCATTTTTATTGGACAGCTTGTTCCAATGGTGCTTTATCATTGGACCAAAGCTCTAAGCTGTCCATTAAACTCAGTGCTTCTGACGAGAAGTGAGAGGCACTGTGAGCTCATCCTCTCAGTCTACTGCAAACTTCAGAACTATAGGTGACCAGTGGTGGGGTGGTGGGACTTCCGCTACCTATACCCCAAATTTGGGGTCTCTGTGACCCCAGATTGCCGAGCTGCAACCCTCGAAGCTCGATCATTTTTTTTGGCATTTTTTTTTCAGCCCTACCTGGCTCCCCTGACTGAACGTCCTTACAGGGTACCAATGCCCTACAACAGTGATGGGGAACCTTGGCACCTCGGATGTTTTGGAACTACATCTCCCATGATTCTCAACTACACTGCAGAGTGCATGGGCATCATGGGAAATGTAGTTCCAAAACATTTGGGGGGCCGAGGTTCCCCATCACTGCCCTACAACATGGATCTCTAAACTGTGGCCCAAGGGCCAGATGTGGACTTTGCCTGCTTTTATCCGGCCCTTGGGGCACCCTTTACTTCATTGTAAAAGGCCTTACATGGACACCAACGATGGGACATTATTCCTCCCACTGATCCCAACAATGAGGCAGTATTCCTCCCACTCATACCAATGATTGAGCAGTATTTACTGTCACTGATGCCAGAACATTTTCTAATCCCACTGGTCAAAGTCTGCCCCCCCCCCCTAAAATTTGATGGACAGTAAACAGGCTCTTTGTTTGGAAAGATAGAGACTCCTGCCTTACAAGTTATTCAACTTTACAATGAGTGACATTAATGACGACCTCTGGGCTAGAATGCAGCTGACTCCTGTTTTAATGGGAAGCATTCAGCTTCACTAAAGCTAAAATAAACTGGAAAGAGAAGCAGTCAATTCTTACAGAACACTTTTCCTTTTTGCAGTAGAGCACATTGTTACCCACAAGGTAACCCCCTGGGAGAGTGCTTCTCCTAGGTAGATTTACGATGCAGGGAGGAGCTACCAGTGCCGCTGGGGGAACCCAGAAGTCGAGTATTGGGGACACTCTGTGCAAAACGAACTGCACAGTGGAGGTAAGTAGGACATGTTTGTTATTTAAAAAACAAAAAACAAAACTAAGCATTACAATCACTTTAAAGCTGCATGTGGCGTTATAGAACAGTATGATTTTCATGGACAGTCTCATGGACAGCGTACACTGGCAGGACATATTTGGCTGCAGAATAGATTTTTTTAGTGTCTTCATTTAGCTTGACTTTAATACAGCAGCAGCACTCCGATCTGATTAATTGCAGCTTGGAGTTTTTACATTTTTCATAATTTTAAATCTTTTATATTTTTTTCTTTTTTTTTTTCCTCATAAGGCTATGCCTCCCCTGGTTAGGCAAACACAGTAAGGGACAGCAATGCAAACCGGGCATACTCCAAAGGTAAAAAGGAAATCCATTCTAGGCCCCAATGTCACCTTGTTCCTATGCAAAAATATAAAAGGGTTCCTTGAAATATAGGGCCACAACTCAGACACTCCGATGGCTACAAGGAATACCACTTTGTCAGTGACAGTAGAGAGAAGAATGTTTCTAATTGGTTTAAAAGCACAGGGAGAACCAGATTCAAATCCCAGAGTCACAGGGAACGAACAGGGGAAGCTACATAAAAAATAAAAAGGCTGTAAAAAAAAACCAATTGCAGCTAGAATCGAACAGCCCTGTGAAAAAACACATGCAGCCTGGTGTCATTGTAGTGCATGAGGACAAGGACTGGCTGTAAAGAGGCTGCAGGTTAACAGCAGAATTAATATTTAACCACTTTCCAGCCAGCCACTGCATATAAACTGCTCGTAGTCCTCCCAGGTCTGCGCCTCGTGTGCGCTCCCAAGGGAGCACATCAGTGCTATTGTGTGTCTGCTGTGTGGCGTTCCGCACTGGTTCCAAGTGTTCGCTGTGACCAATAACAGCGATCACATATCCAGTGGTAAAGATAGCTGCCATTCATACAGCCATTCAAGAATTACTGTGATCTCTGTGACTGGTCACAGTGATCACATGGTACAGGGCCATGCATCGCCTCCCTCTCCATGTGATAGCTGTAGTCAATCACAGCTTATCACAGTAGTTCTCAATGGCTGAAGGAATGCAGGAACTGTCAGAAACGATTGCTGATACATCCAACAAATATCCCAATCACTTTCCTAGAATAATAATAACAGTATCTCTGATCATCGCCACACCAGTCATACTGTCCCTGGTCACCACTACACCAGTTGCAGTGTCACCACATTAGTATAAGCCAGCAATGCTGTTCACAATTGTTGCCACGCCACTCCCATTATCACCTTACCCGTGTAAATAAGCAGCAGTGTTTCTAATTGCGGCCACACTAGTCCCCAATCTCACCAGACCAGTGCAACCAGCAACAATATTCCTAATTACCGCCACACCAGCTGCCTGCACTGACCCTGGCCTGTTTATTAACCACTTTTCACATGTGGCCTGGACTGATCCTTTGCCTGTTTGCTGACCATGTCTATACCTGCAGCCTGACCATCTGCATGTCCGACTGACTATATTCTTGTGATTACAGTCCCAGCCATCCCCTGTACACAACTGCACTCCTGGAACCACAGGGACTCATTTGTTCTTCCTTTCCTCAGCCTCCTGTACTTCCTGGTCAGTGAATATAATATTGTGGGGCTAGCCATGTACCAGTAGGCTAGGCTTGATTGGAACTGGGACTGCTATAGGTGACGCTACACTATGATATTTTCCTGGATCACTTGTTTAAAGGCGACTATTAAGTACATTGGTTTTAATACAATTGGTTGATGTTTGTGACATACAAGATACAATGTCCAGTGCATACAACCAGTCCAAAAAGTGAAAAAGTCTCACACATGTGGTATCACTATATTCAGAAGGAGTAGCAGAATGTAATTTGGGTTGTAATTCTAAGTATGTCTATGCTATGTATGAAAAATATATTATTAAATTGACAACTTTATTTAAAAAAAAATACTTTTAATTTTCTTTCTGTATTTTCCCAAAAAATTAAGGGCCAGATCCACATAGAAATAGATCGGCGCAGCGTATCAGAGATACGCTACGCCGCCGTACCTTACCTGGCGTTCTTTCGAATCCTTAAAGATTTTGCGCCGTAAGTTACGGCGGCGTAGTGTATTTCTGGCGGCGGAAGTCAAATCGGCGATTAGGGGGCGTGTTTCATTTAAATAAAGCGCGTCCCCACCCTGAATGAACTGCGCATGCTCCGTTTCTAAATTTCCCGCCGTGCATTGCGCTAAATGACATCACAACGATGTCAGTTTTTTTAACTTAGACGTGAATTACGTCCATCCCGATTCACGGACGACTTACGAAAAAAAAAAAAAATTCAAATTTCAAATTTCGACGCGGGAACGACGGCCATACTTAACATGGCAAGTCTAACTAACAAAATAGTAGCTTTAACTATACGCCGGAAAAAGCCGACTAGAGATGACATAAGAGAATGTGATGGCCGCGCGTACGTTGGTGGATCATCGGAAATAGCTCATTTGCATACCCAACGCGGAAAACAGCGTGAACGCCACCCAGCGGATGCCGAAGTATTGCATCTTAGGCCTCGTACAGACGAGGGGACATGTCCGATGAAAACGGTCCGCGGACCGTTTTCATCGGACATGTCCGCTCTGAGATTTCGGTCTGATGGCTGCACACACCATCAAACCGAAATCCCAGCGGACAGAGAACGCGGTGACGTAGACGACACCGACTTTCTCTGACGCGGAAGTTTAATGCTTCCACGCATGCGTCGAATCACTTCGACGCATGCGCGGGATTTCGGCCGAGCGGACATGTCCGATGAGTCGTGCTGACCATTGGACATGTCCGACGGACATGGTTCCAGCGGACATGTTTCTTAGCATGCTAAGAAACATTGGTCCGCTGGAAACCTGTCCGCTAGGCCGGGAATCCGGTCCGGTCGGCCCTACACACGACCGAACATGTCCGTGGAAACTGGTCCGCGGACCAGTGTCAGCAGACATGTTCGGTCGTGTGTACGAGGCCTTAGATCCGAAGGCGTACGAGGACGTACACCTGTCGGATCTAACCCAGATGCCATCGTATCTTGGTTTGAGGATTCAAACTAAAGATAGGACGCGGGTAATTTGAAAGTACACCGGCGTATCAGTAGATACGCTGGCGTACTCTGTCTGTGGATCTGGCCCTAAGTCTTCAAAAAAGACTCACTATGACTCTTAAAAATACCTTATTGTGTTTGCACTCCAAAATGTGGTAATTTTGTGGGTGTTTCCACTCATCTGGTGCTAAAATGTGATAGGTAGTCAGGAAATTAGATGTGTAAAATGCCTGAAGGTATTTTTTACTTTCTGCTATGAAACATATCCAATAAAACATTTATATTTTGACCAATATGTACTCTGCTACATATTTTGGTAAAAAATGTTTATTGATTGGTTTGTGCAAAAGTTATAGCGTCTACAAACTATGGGACATACAGTGGGGCAAAAAAGTATTTAGTCAGCCACCAATTGTGCAAGTTCTCCCACTTAAAAAGATGAGAGAGGCCTATAATTGTCATCATAGGTATACCTCAACTATAAGAGACAAAATGTGAAAACAAATACAGACTATCATATTGTCTGATTTGGAAAGAATTTATTTGCAAATTATGGTGGAAAATAAGTATTTGGTCACCTACAAACAAGCAAGATTTCTGGCTGTCACACACCTGTATCTTCTTCTTTAACCACTAGCCGACCAGCCGCCGCAGTTTTACGGCGGCAGGTCGGCTCGGCTGTGCGAAACGACGTAATATTACGTCATCTCGCATTCCAGCCATTAGGGGCGCGCGCGCCCCCTGCTCTCCCCGGGTGCCGATGCGCGTGCCCGGCAGGCGCGATCACCGCCGGGCACCCGCGATCGCTCGTTACAGCACACACACAGCTCCCGGTCCTGTCAGGGGGAGAAATGACTGTTCGTCTGTTCATACAATGTATGAACAGCGACCTGTCATTTCCCCTTGTCAGTCCCACCCCCCTTCAGTTAGAACACACCTAGGGAACATAACTAACCCCTTCCTTGCCCTCTAGTGTTAACCCCTTCCCTGCCAGTGGAATTTTTACAGTAATCAATGCATTTTTATAGCACTGATCGTTATAAAAATGCCAATGGTACCAAAAATGTGTCAAAAGCGTCCGAAGTGTCCGCCATAAGGTCGAAGTACTGATAAAAATCGCTGATCGCCGCCATTACTAGTGAAAAAATGTTTTTGATAAAAATGCCATAAAACTATCCCCTATTTTGTAGACGCTATAACTTTTGCGCAAACCAATCAATAAACGCTTATTGCGTTTTTTTTTTAGAAAAATATGTAGAAGAATACGTATCGGCCTGAACTGAGGAAGAAAATCTTTTTTTATATATTTCGGGGGATATTTATTATAGCAAAAAGTAAAAAATATTCATTTTTTTTCAAATTTGTCGCTCTATTTTTGTTTATAGCGCAACAAAAAAAAAAAAAACGCAGAGGTGATCAAATACCACCAAAAGAAAGCTCTATTTGTGGGGAAAAAAGGACGCCAATTTTTTTGGGGAGCCGTGTTGCACAACCACGCAATTGTCAGTTAATGCGACGCAGTGCCGAATCGCAAAAAGTGGCCCAGTCATTGACCAGCAAAATGGTCCGGAGCTGAAGTGGTTAAGAGGCTCCTCTGTCCTCCACTCATTACCTGTATTAATGGCACCTGTTTGAACTTGTTATCAGTATAAAAGACACCTGTCCACAACCTCAAACAGTCACACTCCAAACTCCACTATGGTGAAGACCAAAGAGCTGTCGAGGGACACCAGAAACAAAATTGTAGACCTGCACCAGCTGGGAAGACTGAATCTGCAATAGGCAAGCAGCTTGGTGTGAAGAAATAAACTGTGGGAGCAATAATTAGAAAATGGAAGGCATACAAGACCACTCATAATCTCCCTTGATCTGGGGCTCCACGTAAGATCTCACCCTGTGGGGTCAAAATGATCACAAGAACGGTGAGCAAAAATCCCAGAACCACACGGGTGGACCTAGTGAATGACCTGCAGAGAGCTGGGACCAACGTAACAAAGGCTACCATCAGTAACACACTACGCCGCCAGGGACCCCCTGCTTAAGCCAGTACATTTCTGGACCCGTCTGAGGTTTGCTAGAGAGCATTTGGATGATCCAGAAGAGGATTGGGAGAATGTCATATGGTCAGAAGAAACCAAGTAGAACTGTTTGGTAGAAACACAACTCGTGTTTGGAGGAGAGAGAATGCTGAGCTGCAACCAAAGAACACCATACCTACTGTGATGCATGGGGATGGCAAAATCATGCTTTGGGGCTGTTTCTCTGCAAAGGGAACAGGACGACTGATCCGTGTACATGAAAGAATGAATGGGGCCATGTATTTTGAGTGCAAACCTCCTCCCATCAGCAAGGACATTGAAGATAAAACGTGGCTGGGTCTTTCAGCATGAGATGAACTTTTGATATTGACTAAATACTTATTTTCCACCATAATTTGCAAATAAATTATTTCCAAATCAGACAATGTGATTGTCTGGCTTTCTTTCCACATTTTGTCTCTCATAGTTGAGGTATACCTATGATGACAATTACGGGCCTCTCTCATCTTTTTAAGTGGGAGAACTTGCACAATTGGTGGCTGACTAAATACTTTTTTGCCCCACTGTATACTGGATTTTTTATTTACAATTTTTTTACACTAGTAATGGAGGCAATCAACGACTTATACCTGGACTTTAATATCGGACACTAACAAACACTTTGTGGGAACCAGTAACACTAATACAGTGATCAGTGCTAAAAATATGCACAATGTCACGTACCTGTTGGAGATCGAGCTGTAGAGGGGGCTTCTCTTGCACCTCCTGTCCAACACCCCTGATAGAGATGACAGGGAGCATAGGACCCAGTTTGGCATGAGGGCCGGTATAGCAGGTGGCACCAGCAGGGGCTTGACAGGAACCCGGTGGCCGTAAATCACCAGACAGGCACTGGAAACTGGAACTCTGTGATGCTTGATCAGTAGGCAGGAGTTTAACCGGAACATTAGCCAATGTGCGTTTGTTTACTGGACTTCTCTTATATTGCCCCCCCAATGGGCAACCTCCGGTAGCCCATTTGTAACATATTTTCGGGGTGAGCCTGGAAGAATGCCGTATCAGTCTTTTGGCATGAAGATTGGTCTCTGGTTCCCATACATTGTCTTCTGGTCCATAGCCTTTCCATTTAATTAAATACTGGATAGTTTCCCTTCTTTTCCTACAAGCCACGATTTTGTCTCAACCTCGTATTCCTCGTTGCCGTTGACTATCGCAGGTACTGGTGGACCTTACTCACGACCAGGGAATGGGTCTAGCCTTGCAGATTTATTTGTTTTTTAACGCAAAATGGACCAATATATCTAGGTCCCAGCTTATTGGATGGGCATGAAAATTTTAGATTGGGAGTAGATAACCAAATGTTGTCTCCTATTTCAAGCTTCAGATCTCCTCTCCTTTTCCTGTCAATTTTTTTTATTGTCATGTTGTGCTTTTCAAATGGCATCATGCAACACCTTGTTGTTTGACTGTAGAAATTGTATTCTCTCCTGGACTAGGGGAACCGAGGAATTAGGCAAGATGTAGGTTAAAAAGACTGGAAAGTACCCATAATTTTCAAAAAATGGGGCTTGTCCTGTAGCCGAGTAAAGAGCATCATTATATGCAAATTCTGCCAGGGGTTGGAGTGATGCCCAGTCATCTTGAGCAAAGGACGAGAAGTACCGGAGGTATTGTTCCAGAGTCTGGTTTGTTCCAGCTAGGTTCAAACAAACTATTTAAAGTCACGTGAAACATGGACATCAGGTTTAAAGTACCCATCCTTTTATAATGGGGGGACTGACTTATCTAGAAGTCCCTTTATTGGTCCTTTTTAGCTATCTGAAAAACAAATCAAAGGCCAACAATTGTATTATGTTTAACTAGATACTATGGTTAAACTGTACCATGTAGACGTTCCATATTTTTATTGTCAAGTCCACAGTAGAAATCCCTATCAAAGCTTATCCAATACTATCTTGATAAAAGTATGGTGCTTACAACATCCTTCATGAAAGTACTGTATCTCCCCACCCAGTCCCAGACATGGGATCATATCTCAACATAGCAGTGGCATCACCACATGTCTTCTGGTACTTTTAAGTTCATATTCCTTTATGGTAAAGTTAGGCTGAATTGCACACAGAACAAAGGTAACATCATCAGTAAATATAATTAAAAATTCTTGCCAAATGTTTGGGATATTATGCACAGCTGTTGCTACCTTTTATATAATTTGATATGTGCATCTTAAAATAGTATACACAATTTTATTTCTATTGACTAGAACACAAAAACGAGAGAGGTTGTCTGCACATTGCACAGACGTTGAGCAACAAAAGCAATTGAAAGTAAATAAGAACAGTGAATGTCAGACACCTAAAACTACCCCTGTGTTTTTCAATAAACACGGCATGCACAATGAAAACACATTTGTCCATGACAGTAAATGCATTCATAGTAAGAGTCTGTGTATTACTAAAGTGAGGCTGATAGAAACAACAGTTAGTCTGGTTTAGCATACTATACTTAAAGCAGTTCTTCGCCGTATTTGAAAAAAATTAAAAGTCAGCAGCTACAAACAATGTAGCTGCTGACATTTAATAAAAGGATACTTACGTGTCCAGGGGTCTAGTGCTATGCTTACCTGAACCAGTTTTTAGCTGGTCTTTGGGTCCTGGGTGCCAGAATTTCTACTGTGGGCAGCCGGCTGTAACCCCTTGTGCCTTGTAACTCCTTGTGCCTTCCCAGCTGGATGCAAATGTGTGATTGATCCTGAAGCCTTCTGGACCTGTGACGCACCCAAGAAGGTTGCGGGCAGGTGGGGTGGAGGACTTACAGTGGATCGCTAAGGTGATCAAAATGGTAAGGAGGAGTAGGTACCTGTTAAAACCAGGTACCCACCTCAAAAAAAGTGCCAAAAACAGAAAGGAAGGGGGGAGGAGGACATAAAGCAGAACTTCCCCTTCAAGGTGAAGTTTCGCTTTAATCCTCAACAGTTTAAAAGTATTTTCAGTTATAGATTCCTCACGGACTGGAGTATGTACGATTGTCATACATGGAAATGTGTTATCAAAACAGACTGTAATACATTTTTCCATAGAAAATCATTCTCACTAATAAATACTACATTAAAAAAAGTCTAATATGCATAGAAAGAAAATCATGGAACAGGTATGTTCTCACAAACAGATACATTTGCTGATCCCTGTAGAAAATCTAGAAACATTTCTGTGACACGTAATGCGGTCTATTCATTAAGGTAGAATTTCAGCTTACACCTAACTCGCTTTAAAATTGTCCCTATGACCTCTTCAAACACCTATGCTAACTAATTTGTGTAAGAAATACAATATATTATCAAAAGTATTGGGACACCCACCTTTACACGCACATGAACTATAATGGCATCCCAGTCTTATGCCGCGTACACACGGTCGTTTTCTGCGATGTAAAAAAACGACGTTTTCTGTGAAGTAAAAAACGACGTTTTTAAAACGACACTTTTCAAAAACGATGTTGCCTACACACCATCGTTTTTTCACAGTGCTCTAGCAAAGCGAGGTTACGTTCACCACGTTTTTCCATTGAAGCTCGCTTCATAACTAGCTTCTGGGCATGCGCGGGTGTAAAAACGTCGTTTGAAACGTCGTTTTTTGCCACACACGGTCAATTTCTGTGAAGTCAAAAACGACGTTTTGAAAAACGACACATAAAATTGAAGCATGCTTCAATTTTTTTTGGTCGTTTTTCAGAAGACATAAAACGTCGTTTTCTCCCACACAAGGTCAATTAAATTGACGTTTTTAAAAACGTCGTTTTTTAACATCGCAGAAAACGACCGTGTGTACGCGGCATAAGTCCATAGGGTTCAATATTTAGTTGGCCCATCCTTTGCAGCTACAACAGCTTTACTCTTCTGGGAAGGCTGTCCACAAGGTTTAGGAGTGTCTATGGGAATATTTGACCATTCTTCCAGAAGTGCATTTTTGAAGTCAGGCACTGAAGTGGAGGAGAAAGCCTGGCTCGCAGTCTCTGCTCAAATTTATGCCAAAGGTGTTATATCTGGTTGAGGTTAGGACTCTGTGCAGGCCAGTCAAGTTCCTCCACCCCAAATGGGCTCATCCATGTCTTTATGGACCTTGCCTTGTGCTATATAAAAGAAAAAACATTTAGCACAGACAAAAAATAAATAAATAATTGCCATCTGAACACTTGAAGGTGACCTCATATGAAGTATAAATAAACAACAAGTACCGTGCAAAACAATCCAATAAAATCCATATAAATAACGATGAAGGTCCACACAAGTTCATAGGATGAACCACAAAGCCCAGACTACATCAAGAGAGGTCCACTTGTGGGAAAACAGGAGTCCAAACACACGATTTGCATGACAATCCCTCCACCACTGAGATGCTTGCTTGCTCACCTTTTTAACTGGACTCATGAATCAACAAGGAGTCAATAGCGAATGTCCCATAAAGGGCAAATGGTAACCAATGCAGTCAGCAACAATCTCCCAATGTTCAAAACAGGCACATGAAATAAAGAAAGATCTAAGTGCTCTCTGTTTTGGACTTTGCAAGGCTTTATTAACACTCATTGATGTCTACTTACATTAAAACGGTCAAAAAAACATGCTCTAAAACATGTAAAGGAGAAATGCATCGATCAAGATGGTAGCGGGTGACGTCATCCAAACGTAGCTCCTTCCCCAGTACACGTTACGTCCAATAGGACTTCATCAGCGGGGTGGAGCTACAACATCTCCCGACCAGTTATATGTAAGGCATGTTGCCATAGTGATGATCAACACCAGACATCCCCTGCATCCCCAGCAGTGCCAAGTATCCATTAAGAATAACAAGATCTCAGCACAGGAAATACAAGCATTCCAGCCAACCCATTCAGTTGCAGTTTCAGAGCTGATAAACACTAATAGCTGGCCGCACCTCATTAAGAGACCTAAAAAGGCTAGGGCTTCCAAAAATTGCCTCAAACACCTAAAAATTCAATAAAAAAATATTTGTTATCTCCTTAAATAAAAATTCAATGGCAAATATATAGTATAATATATAATATATTATATAAAATAGTATAATATATTGTGCATTGGTGCACATTCATGTTGGAAAAGGAAGGGACCATCCCCAAACTGTTCCCACAAAGTAAGGGAGCATGAAATTGTCCAAAATGTCTTGGTATGCTGATGCCTTTTAGGCCCCGTACACACGACCGAACATGTCTGCTGAAACTGGTCCGCGGACCAGTTTCAGCAGACATGTTCGGTCGTGTGTACAGCCGATCGTAAAGGGATTCCAGCGTACATTTGCCCGCCAGACCGTTTTCTGACGGACAAATGTTTCTAAACTTGCTTAGAAACATGCCCGCTGGAATCCTGTCCGTTCGGTCGTCTGTACAGACTTACCATACATGTCCGAGCGGCCGCCATCCCTCGATTTGCGTCGAATGACTTCGACACATGCGTGGAAGCATTGACCTTTCAGTGTCACGCACGTCGCCGCGTCATCGTCACGGCGACGGCACGAACACGTCACCGCGCTGTCTGTCCGCGCGGATTGTCTCTCATTTCTGTATGATGGTGTGTACAGCCATCATACAGAAATCTCCGGGCGGGCATGTCCGCTGAAAACGGTACAGCGGACCGTTTTCAGCGGACATGTTTGCCCGTGTGTACAAGGTCTTAGAGTTCCCTTCACTGAAACTAAGGGGCCAACCCAACCCCTGAAAAACAACCCCACACCATAACCCCCCTCCACCTCTTCCTTCAGAATTCCGTATGCTACTTCAAAAGTGGCAATCACTCATGTTCTCCTGGTTCGATCATTGAAACATTTAAAAAATGGCCATTCTACCTAAATTCTTATACAGTATCTCTTTTAAGCTCTACCAATACATATTACTGCTTCTTTTCTCTTTTGGTTCAGTTTATTTGGGCTGTTAAGAAATCCAGAATTTCCAGACAATTATTGTCATTGCCCAAAGAAATGGTGGCTTAGCTTTACCTGATCCCGCGCAATATTATTGTGCCGCACACCTTGTCAGGCTTATTGACTGGTGCCGACATACAAATCTTAAACTTTGGCAGCACATTAAACAGACAATTTAACATTCCCCTTCTTAGCGCACCTTGGTGCTTTTATGACCTTCCATCCTCACTTTGCTCACATCCAATAATTGGCCCCTACTCTGAAAATTACTGCCCAAACCCTTTCTGAACCTTCTCTAATCTCTAGCATCTCCCCACTTTACCCAATTTTGGGGAATCCACATTTTCCACAAGGATTACTAAATGGCCCATTGCAACACTTTCTTCAATCCCATTGTTTTCAAGCCTTTCACTTTCTAGAATTCTCCCGATGGCCTTCCATTATCTAACACAAGCTTCAGGACCATTCTATCTAGATTTCTAGAGAGCGCTTCAAATTAGATACTTTCTTCAATCACTCCCACTCCCTGCTCCTCCGATAGAGAACAAATAAATCATTCCCTTTCACTGATGTATTCCCTATTGAATACCATATCTAACGATTATAAACCTAATTATATTCGGAAATAGAAGGTCAACTTAGACAACATTTTTGATAATCAACAAAGTAAACAAATTATCCGATTCTCGCTCAAATCTTCCATATCTACCAGAATACAGGAATCCAACTTTAAGCTTTTAGCAAGATGGCATCAGACTCCATCAATTCTCCATAGTATCTTTCCTTCTATATCAGACCGTTGTTGGAGATGCCAGAATGGTAGAGGAGACTTTTTACATTTAGTTTGGTTCTGTCCTAAACTAACACATTTCTGGAGAGCGGTACAGAGGATTTCTCAAACATTTACTGATTATGAACTTCCCAAAGACCCCTCGTTATTACTCCTACATAACTCAAAGACACCTATTAAAACCTAGGAAAAATCAGTTTTGCGTCACCTCATGAACGCTGCTTGATCTTGTGTAGCATCCTGGAGTTTAGGCAGGTTTGCTCCTCACAAAGTTCAGCTTTGTGTTAGGAACTTTTCAAGACTGTTAACATAGGAGACAACATTCCTACACATGCAGATGTGGCATCTTGCTGGATGCATTTCCCTGCATGGCTGTCCTCCTATTGAAGTCACAGATTGAACCTGCAACTACATAAAAGTGTTCTGCCCCCTAACCCTCCTCCAAAAAGTCTGTTGGAGACACCCACACCATGCTATACTTTCACTATGGTTGTAAAAATTGAAGATATTAATGCAATGGAAGACCTATACTCTCATCCCAAAATCCATCTGAAGATTACAATAAAAGATGGTTTCATTGGAATACCTTTAATCATTCAGATAAAGGGAAGGCTTTATTTGAAACCAGTTGCTGATTTATGACAACTATCATTCTTGATGCTTGCTCCCTACCTCCTCCCCCCTTTTTACTTTTATTATAAGCACGTTTAATCTACTGTATTTGCTGACGTATAAGACTACCTTTTATACTTAAAAAAAATGGCCAAAAAGCAGGGGTCATCTTATACACCGGGTCAGCTGCTTGAATGCCTGCTGGATGTGCGGTAATACTGTTTGTAGCTTCGGCTACATACAGTATTTACCGCTTAGCCAATCCCGGTGAGCAATGTATTCAAATGAATTCAGAGCATGCTCGGATTGGAGTGACAACCTCTGCCAATCCGTGCAGGCTACATATAGTAGCCTGCTCGGATTGGCTTTGAGAGTCAGAGAGGCGTGGGCTGATGATGTTACAGCCTCTGCCAATCCAAGCAGGCTTTGTATTCATAAATAGAATACATTGCTTGCCGTGATTGGCTCCAGCAAGAAGGAAGAAGAATATCAGGGGTCAAGTCCTGGGGAAAAAAGTGTGGGAACTCCCACCCAAGATCCACTCCCCCACCAAGAAAAAATAATTATACTCTCATATGCATATTTACTAAACTGCATGTTTTTTTTTAAGCAAGTTCTTTCTAAATCCCGCAATAACTAGCGGCAGACCTCCGTAATGTCTCCTGGGAACAATGACAAAAGCTCCCAGGAGACATTGCGAGGAAGTGACGGAATACCCGCACACTACCTGATGAATCCATATACAGGAAGCGGTCAGTAACATAAAGGATTACTAAGGTTCGCCTACCCCTGACAGTGACTCGAGCTGGGCATCGCCGCTTAGTCAAGGATTGGCTCGGGCGGCTCGGCTGCTCTCGGCTGCTCTAGTCCTGCAAAGGGAACTGAGTTCCTGCTGTGAAAAAAGTGCAGGAACTCTGTTCCCACGCGTTCCCGCAGGATTTGAGCCCTGAAGAATATGGCTCCAGCTCCAGCAAGAATGAAGAAGAATATGGCTCCAGAAGGAAGAAATATAAATCGTCAGAAGCCTTATACGGTGAGTACAGGCAAAAAGTCTTAAAAAAATGTACGCCTTATACACCGGCAAATACAGTATACGTTAATTACTACTACAGTGAATATTAATATCACCTGTATATTTGAATGTATATTTGAATGTAAAAATATATATATATATATATATATATATATATATATATATTTCTATTAAAATAAAGAATACAATAAAAAATATTTTTTTAAATGATGTAACATTGATTACAGAGCTGCATTCATTTGTGCCTTCCATATATGCCTGGAGTTCAGCTTTAAAGATAATACAGTACATCATACAGTAACCATTGGTTGTTTACTGTCATTATGTAACTGTAACTAGCTGATTCATGTGATGTTTTTTGGCCTTGAAGGGGTATGTCGCAATGATCAAAATAAAACTGTTTATTTTTTACTGAAATGACGGGTGTTCCCTGGAGATCAGTACAATGTGGAGTTCCTTTGCAATTTTAGGTAATTTCTAGCAGTAGAAACACTTGTGACAAACAAAAATTTATCAGCAGAATTTCGATCAGAAAAATAAGTGTTGTGACTTTTGGGAAGGAAAACAAGGAACCCTCATAAAAATTTCTGAAGGTAAACTTACAGCTAGAGTGCTAAAATTCTTAACTTATAGATCAATAAAGTAAACTGTAATTTTTATATTGCTGTTTTTATTGTTAAAAATTATAGTATCAATATGTAACATTTTACTTCTTACCTGGATTGGTTGAAATAATTTTAAAACGAAAAAAATAAATAAATTAAGGACATTTAAGATACTTATACACCCATATACTGTATGGATGTACATCCAAAGATAATACTTGTTTTGGTCTGATAAGCATATTCCTAGAGCTGATATTTACCTTTGTGGCTAAAAAAGCAGCAAATTGTAGTGAGCACAATCTTATCTCCACATGTACATGCTGAAATACACTCATGCCTCACACACGTCCGGGATTTCCGACGGGAAAAGATCTGTTGGAAATCCCAGGCAACCTGCTTGGTAACTTTTGCCCCGTACACACGAGAAGTTTTCCCGTCGGGAAAACTGCAATGAGAGCTTTGGTTGGGAATCCCAACCGTGTGTATGCTCCATCACAATTTTTCCCATAGGAAAACTGCCAAAAACTGCCGGGAAAAAGTCAGCCGGGAAACCAGGCAGGAAAAAAGAGATCGGGTTCTCTTTTTTTGTCCGGCGTTTTTTGGGAAAAACTGTGAGGAGCATACACACGGCAAGGATTCCTGGCCAAAAGCTCTCCTCGCAGTTTTCCCGTCGGAAAACTGGGCCGCGTGTACAAGGCATAAGAACCTGACCTGCAAATGGATGTATTGCACAATACATTCATCATAAAGTTAAAGCGACCTCCAAGGAAACAGCTATTGGCACAGTTGAAATTTACATGTAAACTTTTTCCTACCTGCCATACACATTTGTCGAATTGTTTAGCCACTCTTGTGATCCAGACAGCTCTGTGAGACAGCTTACTTTTCTCTACTGTAGTATAAGCCTAACTTAAATAAAAAATAAAAAAACATAAAACTTGACAGAGCATCTAACTCATTACCACAAAATACAAAGTGAAATAAGACTTTATGGCTCATCTTGGGCTGAAAGAAGTCCAGCTTGACTAGTGACCCACCTTCTGTCTGCAGGTTGGACAATGAAGAAGAATCACCACATTGATTAGGTCATCATTCTGCTCATTTTGCTATGTTTTCCTGTAAGCAAGCTACCCATGTTAGATTGACAGCATGCATAGTTGGCAACATTGTCAAAAAATGCCTTGTTTAAACTAAATATTGGGTGTGGCTTAAAGGGGTGTGGTTAGAGTCTGAGATGAAAGAGGGGTGGAGGGAGAAGGAAGAGAGGGATGGAGGGAGAAAGAGGGAGAGAAAGAAAGATGCAGCTTGCTACTCGCCACCAGAGATGCAGCGCTCACTTGTCACCCATTGCAGCTTGTTACTTTCACCAGAAATGCAAGGCTCACTTGTCACCAGCTGCAGCTTGTCACTTTCACCAGAGATGCAGCGGTCACTTGTTACCAGATGCAGCTTGCTACTTGCCACTAGAGATGCAGCGCTCACTTGTTACCAGATGCAGCTTGCTACTTGCCACTAGAGATGCAGCGCTCACTTGTTACTAGATGCAGCTTGCTACTTGCCACAAGAGATGCAGCGCTCACTTGTTACCAGATGCAGCTTGCTACTTGCCACTAGAGATGCAGCGCTCACTTTTTACCAGATGCAGCTTGCTACTTGCCACTAGAGATGCAGCGCTCACTTGTTACTAGATGCAGCTTGCTACTTGCCACAAGAGATGCAGCGCTCACTTGTCACCAGATGCATCTTGTCACCAGATGCAGGGTAGGGGACAGGATGGAGTAGAAGACAGCTGGTCTGTCTCACAGTGGAGAAACCTACGACCTCAACAAGTTCCCAGATTTTTAAGCTTTGAATAGAGCGGTGCACTGACGCACCAGACCCATGTGAGTACCCTGTATTGGGGCCTTTTGTATAATAAATTTGTGTTTGAAAAACGATATCACACTATCAAGCATTCTTTCCTACTGTTTATATATGAGGAAACAGCGTTATTGTGCAGCTCGAGATCCCGCAGTTATCTTAGAATCCAGAGGTAATTCCTATGCGTGTTTTGACCATGCTTAAATGTGAGCGGCTATTACCTAAGGGGGGGGGGAGCACCAGAGTGTGGACGCTGCAACACGTTTTGATCACTTCAATCAATGGATTTACATATTTACTGTATGTCTGATAAGGACTTCATGATATTTATGTTGCACTGATCCATGTGATATATGGTCAGTACATCACAGTTTGTTGCACTATAGCACTTTATCTTTCACCTTTTGTCACTTCTATTTTTATCATGTTAGTTTGATTAGTGAGATCATGAAGGTAATTAATCTATATATCACATGAATATATCACTTTATCATTTTTATTATTTAAGCATTATGAACTTGATGTATGTGATTTTGCACATTATAGTATCATATAGCACTATTGACACTTTATTTTATCACTGCTGTTATAGCAGTATAATATGTAGATAGCATGGCACACATTTCTTTGTTTTTTTTATGCATTCACATGGCTATATGGGACGTGGTCATTGCCAGTAGCTGTCCGACGTGTCCGTATAATTTTCACTCTCAGTAGGTAGCTCGCAAAGACTTTCCTATTTTAGCTTGTTACTTGCCACCAGAGATGCAGTGCTCACTTGTCACTAGATGCAGCTTGTTACTTGCCACCAGATTCTGAGCCCTCCATGTTGCTGTATCGCCAGAGCCACCACTAGAGTTCTGGGGTTAGCACTGGTGATATTGTCTCTGCCGCCATTTTTGCAAAGAGCAGCTCTTGTGGAGGCTGAGGGGAACAAACAAGAGCCGGAGCCCAAATTTCAATGAAAGTGGGTGTCAATAAAAATGGAGCTGCTGCCAACGCCCTGCGGCCTAGCCCACAGCCTAGGCTCCGCCTCTTGTTTCTTCCCTGCCTCAGCTTCAAGGAGAGCTGGTCTTCACAAAATGGCAGCAACCCAGGATCTCTAGCGACAGCTCTGGAGATTCATCATGAAAGACAGGAACAATGCCAATTTCCTGTGAATTTTCCAGGGACACGGTAAGACTGGGATTTAGGTCTGAATACCGTGAATGTCCCAGGAAAATTTGGGTACAACCACACTGCTGTGTGTTTACCTGCAATTATCGCTAAAAGTGAGGGGAATAAAAATTCAAGTTGTCACCAAAATAGGAATGGGGGATCTTCCATTTTTCTGATAATAATTGTCCAAGGATTTCTCCTACTTCACATATACTTCCTTTTATCTCATTTAGTTTCTGTGGGACAGGAAATAAAGAAAAAGCTCTTCAATGAGATGCAGTTGGCAAAAAACATTAGGGGTTCAATCCCTTGCTAGCCTATCCATAAAGTAAAAAATGGCTTTAGATACTTTAAATAGTTTGTTACTAGTGTTGAGCAGAATATGCCATATTCGATTTCGCGATATATCTCGAATATATATTCGAATATTCGAGATATATTCGCTAAATTCGAATATTCGTGATATTTTATCGAAATTAATTGATTGCGATTTTTCGCTATTGCGAATGCGAAAATAATTGCGATTTTTTAATAACTGCGGTAGGAGCGCTCTGATTGGCTTAGAATATTCGTGATATTTTATCGAAATATCGCAACATGCGAATGCGATATTTATTGCGGAATTTCGAGATATGCTGGAGGAGCGCTCTGATTGGCTCAGAATATTCGTGATATTTTATCGAAATATCGCAACATGCGAATGCGATATTTATTGCGGAATTTCGAGATATGCTGGAGGAGCGCTCTGATTGGCTCAGAATATTCGTGATATTTTATCGAAATATCGCAACATGCGAATGCGATATTTATTGCGCAATTTCGAGATATGCTGGAGGAGCGCTCTGATTGGCTCAGAATATTCCTGATATTTTATCGAAATATCGCAACATGCGAATGCGAAATTGATTGCAGATATTTCGAAAACTGCTGTAGCAGCACTCTGAAATCGAATATGTATGATATTTTAACCAAAATACATATTGCGATTGCGATTTTTCGATCGCGCATGCGCAATTGCGCGAACAACACGCGACCATTTCCTGGAGCCTTGCCAGTTTCCAACTTATGATCGCAGCGCAATCACACAGCAACATGGTTGGAAGCAATTTCACTAAGTCTGAGGAAAAGTTGCTGATTTGTGTAAGTATTTTGACCACTGTTATTTCATCATCTTCAACTGCATTTTAGTCTAGTTTAAAAGTTAGTATATATGATCAGATATTAGTATTTCACAAAAAATGTGTCTCCTGCTTTTACAAAACTACAAGTCCCAGCATGCCTGGACAGCTGCAGACACCCTGGTTGGCAAATGTGTATTTAGGCACTTTTCCTTGTTATTTAGCATAATGAATTTAAAATTTTTTTGGACATAGGACGTATGCGAACGTCCTGACTTCAGTGTCCTCAAGTCCCAAGGACGTTCGAATACATATTGCCCTTTAGATGTTGCAGAACTACAACTTCCAGCATGCCTGGGAATGCTGGCACTTCTAGTATTGTAAGTTCTGCAGGCCCCCGTTTTTCAGGCCTTTATGCACGGGTCTCTAAACTGTGGCACCCTAGATGCAGCAAAAGTAAAATTCTTAGCATGCACTGACAGACCGTGGCTGATGGGAGTAGTAGTTTTGCAACAGCTGGAGGTGGACTGGTCTTGAAACCCAGAGTTAGGTAACAAACCCGTAGTGTTTTGCAACCATCCTGCCTCCAGCTGTTTTTTTCCTGTTGAAAAGCCTGTGGCGTGCAAAACACAACCCAAAAACTCCACCCGGTGCAAGGAAAAATTTGCACACACCTAAAGAGTGACATCACAAAAAACTGCGGCGGTTGCATACGTCAGTGGTCCTCCGAAAAGGTCCCGTCTCTGACCCCCCGGGGCGTTAGGCTCCTGACAGGGAAAAGAGTTACTGTGGTCCATACAGCCGAAGCCATATGGACCCATCTCGGTCCAAGCAGCGCAATCAACACGCGAACAACACGCGACCATTTCCTGGACCCTTGCCAGTTTCCAACTTTTTGATCGCAACGCAATCGCAGAGCAAGATGGTTGGAAGTAATTTCACTGTATCTGAGGAAAATTTGCTGATTTGTGTAAGTATTTCGACCACTGTTATTTCATTATCTTCAACTGCATTTTAGTCTAGTTTAAAAGTTAGTATATATGATCAGATATTAGTATTTCACAAAAAATGTGTCTCCTGCTTTTACAAAACTACAAGTCCCAGCATGCCTGGACAGCTGCAGACACCCTGGTTGGCAAATGTGTATTTAGGCACTTTTCCTTGTTATTTAGCATAATGAATTTAAAAAATTTTTGGACATAGGACGTATGCGAACGTCCTGACTTCAGTGTCCTCAAGGCCCAAGGACGTTCGAATACATATTGCCCTTTAGATGTTGCAGAACTACAACTTCCAGCATGCCTGGGAATGCTGGCACTTCTAGTATTGTAAGTTCTGCAGGCCCCCATTTTTCAGGCCTTTATGCACGGGTCTCTAAACTGTGGCACCCTAGATGCAGCAAAAGTAAAATTCTTAGCATGCACTGACAGACCGTGGCTGATGGGAGTAGTAGTTTTGCAACAGCTGGAGGTGGACTGGTCTTGAAACCCAGAGTTAGGTAACAAACCCGTAGTGTTTTGCAACCATTCTGCCTCCAGCTGTTTTTTTCCTGTTGAAAAGCCTGTGGCGTGCAAAACACAACCCAAAAACTCCACCCGGATGCAGTGAAAAATGTGCACACACCTAAAGAGTGACATCACAAAAAACTGCGACGGGTACATACGTCAGTGGCCCTCCGAAAAGGTCCCGTCTCTGACCCCCGGGGCGTTAGGCTCCTGACAGGGAAAAGAGTTAGCAACGCATATCTCCCCTATACGTGTATCCTGTGTTGTTAATAATATATTCATAATTATGCAAATGATAATGGCTGCTATATTTATGCAAAAAAGGTGGCGACCGAAATGGCAGGATATAAAATCTTTCATGTTACCCCTGTCATTGATTAATAAGGCGAGAATGCTTCCAATTGTTGAATAGCATACATTTACGTCATATATCCATAAGGCTGTCAACAGAAGTATTACAATATACTTTGTTCTTCATCTTGCAGAAGTTCCTGGAAACAGGATACGATAAGCTGCGGAGGCAGCCAGAGAAAAGGGCTGTGGTCAGCGCCCTAATCGCTGACTTTGGCGGCCAACACGACCACAATGCAATTGTGAAGAAGTGGTCTGACCTGAAGAGGCGCCAAATGGATCAGGTCAGACGTCTTCGGGCTAAATATCATCCAGGTAAGTTATTGTTGACAGTTATGTTTTTTTTTTAAAAAGTGTATTTTGTGCGTGAACTCGAAAGAGAGAGGAGCCGGCCTGCAGGAGTTGGGAGGCCTCCCCCAGAGGCAATCTGCCACCTTTCTCCATGCCCCGGTTGGCAATGGCGGGTGTGAGGGGGTCCTCCCAACCCAACCTTGCATAGCACACCCACCAGGGGCGGGGCTGAGACCACCAAACTCAATTCACAGGTAGCCGAGAGCGGGATCCGAACCCCTAGCTGCAGAGGTGAATCACTTGTCAGTGCAGTGGCAATCGCGTGGAGCCACCGCAGCTCCTTTGGTGACAGTTATGTAAGGTCATATGTAATTCATGTAAGGTCAGATGTTGTTAACCAAGATGCCATGTTGTGCTAACATATATCAGCACCAGCCAAGGTATTCATAGTACTGTTGAAAAAAGACATGGGACAGCAGACAGGAACACAGAAGTTATGTGGGAACATAATTTTCCCATTGCTTTGCATGGGACTTTAAAGAAAAACCCCGACCATGGCAAGTGGGGGTGGGTAAGGTTTAAACCACCTATCCTATGTTTGTGGCTGACATATAAGTAACCTGTGTGCCAAGTTTCATATAAATATCTTTAGCCGTTTGTACGTGATGCTGGAACATACATACATACATACATACATACATACATACATACATTTATGCACACACACACGTTGAGTTTTATATATATAGATTACCACTAAATTCCTGTGTTAGGAGTGGGGTTGTTATAGTAATCCCGTGTGCTCCATCAGGCCCTTTTTTTAACATGAGATGGTCTGAACAAAACAAAGGAGACAAAAACAGCTCATTTTAACATGGTTGCATCCCAGCTCACGCTCAGTCCCCTGTAGTGCCCACAAGACCCTTTAATATAACATTGTCCCATTGGTTAACTGTCTATATAAATCAATTTGTATTCATATACAATACAGCAGAGTACACAGAATTTGCATACGTCATTAGAAAACATTTTTATAATATATGAACATTGTGTTATTATAGGAGCTCCAATGCCAGTTGTCCGCGCCAAGCGCAGAAGGCGCCAGGCCGATGAGGAGGAGGAGGAGGATGCGGCAGAGGAGGATGCGGCAGAGGAGGAGATGCATGAGGAGGAGCAGCCAGGGCCCTCCCACTCCCCAACCCCAGCTCCTGTTGAGGAGCAAGCTGAGGAGCTTCCCCCCCCCACCACCCCAACTTCTCAAGCAGAAGAGCAGGAGGAAGAGAGCGGTCCTGTGAGCCCCATTCAGGAAGGTAAATATGTGCACAATGATTAATAACATTTCAACAACAAAATGTAGATATAAAAATGGACAACATATAAAGCGCACCTGTCAGATTGTAGAACCATAATATGGTATTGATGCTAGAAGTATACAGGTAGTGCATAATTATTAGGCAAGTTGTATTTTTTGAGGATTCATTTTATTATTGAACAACAACCATGTTCTCAATGAACCCCAAAAACTCATTAATATCAAAGCTGAATTTTTTTGGAAGTAGTTTTTAGTTTGTTTTTAGTGTTAGTTATTTTCGGGGGATATCTGTGTGTGCAGGTGACTACTATTACTGTGCAGAATTATTAGGCAACTTAACCAAAAAATAAATAGATAGCCATTTCAATGATTTATTTTTAACAGTGAAACCAATATAACATCTCAACATTCACAAATACACATTTCTGACATTTAAAAACAAAACAAAAACAAATCAGTGACCAATATAGCCACCTTTCTTTGCAAGGACACTCAAAAGCCTGACATCCATGGATTCTGTCAGTGTTTTGATCTGTTCACCATCAACATTGCGTGCAGCAGTAACCACAGCCTCTCAGACACTGTTCAGAGAGGTGTACTGTTTTCCCTCCTTGTAAATCCCACATTTGATGATGGACCACAGGTTCTCAATGGGGTTCAGATCAGGTGAACAAGGAGGCCATGTCATTACTTTTTTTTATTTAATACCCTTTCTTGCCAGCCACGCTGTGGAGTACTTTGACACGTGTGATGGAGCATTGTCCTGCATGAAAATCATGTTTTTCTTGAAGGATGGTGACTTTTTCCTGTACCACTGCTTGAAGAAGGTCTCTTCCATAATCTGGCAGTAGGACTGGGAGTTGAGCTTGACTCCATCCTCAATCCGAAAAGGCCCCACAAGCTCATCTTTGATGATACCAGCCCAAACCAGTACTCCACCACCACCTTGCTGGCGTCTGAGTTGGACTGGAGCTCCCTGCCCTTTACCAATCCAGCCACGGGCTCTTCCATCTGGCCCATCAAGACTCACTCTCATTTCAGCAGTCCATAAAACCTTAGAAAAATCTTTCTTGAGATATTTATTGGCACAGTCTTGACGTTGCAGCTTGTGTGTCTTGTTCAGTGGTCATCGTCTTTCAGCCTTTCTTACCTTGGCCATGTCTCTGGGTATTGCACACCTTGTGCTTTTGGGCACCCCAGTGATGTTGCAGCTCTGAAATATGGCCAATCTTGTGGCAAGTGGCATCTTGGCAGCTGCACGCTTAACTTTTCTCAGTTCATGGGCAGTTATTTTGCACCTTTGTTTTTCCACACGCTTCTTTTGTTTGATGATCACGCTTCAGAAGCTTTGCAACTTTAAGAGTGCTGCATCCCTCTGCTAGATATCTCTCTATTTTGGACTTTTCAGAGTCTGTCAAATCCTTCTTTTGGCCCATTTTGCCAAAGAAAAGGAAATTGACTAATAATTATGCACACCTGATATAGAGTGTTGATGTCATTAGACCACACACCTTCTCATTACAGAGATGTACATTACCTAATATGCCTAATCTGTAGTAGGCTTTCGAGCCTATACAGCTTGGAGTAAGACAACATGCATAAAAAGGATGATGTGGTCCAAATACTCATTTGCCTAATAATTCTGCACTCCCGGGATGTGTTAGACACATAACAAGTGTATACACATGATAATGATTGATTAATAAGCAAAAAAAAATATTTATTTATTTGGTAACGTTATTTGAAATCCAAATGTTTTTTTATTATATCCTAAAAGCATCAAGAGATATGAGGAGGCAGAGCAGACTCATCGAAAACACCCACCAGAGGATCCTGAAAAACCAGCGGAAGATGAGCTACCTCACCCAACAAAATGCTCTGCTAGAGCAGCAGCTATCGTGTCAGATTGCGGAACTGCACCGCATTCAGAAACGCATTGATAGCTATATTTAAATTTATTTTTGTATTAAAAAAACTTATTTTTTGGAAATGTTTCATTTCTTTTTGAGATAGAGTTGTAGGTTTTTCAACACATCTAACTTCACATCAAACAAATCAACATCAACACATTTAACTTCATAATAAGCAAAAACATTTTATACTATTATTTTATTTAACATTAACCTAGGACAAACTAAAGCACACGACACAGACACGACGAACACAAAATAAACTGTTGAAAAATGAACATAACAAAAGCAACAATATATATATATATACAAAGAGAGAGAGAGGGAGAGCAAGAAAGAGAGAGAATGCAGATGAGCTCTTGCAGACAGCCCAATGGTTGCAGTATAAATGCCGCAAAACAGGGTTTAACATAAGGTTCATTGTTATAGTTACACTTGCTGTTTAGATCCGGTCTGGTAGTCCGGTCTGGTAGCTTGTAGCGGAGGCTGTTGGTGGATCCGCTGTGCCAGAGAGGTCATGAAGCTTTACTCAGCATGGAGGCAGCAGCAGGAGTATTAAAATATAATATAACTAGACAATGCATTTCCTGAGGAAAATGCGAGTGGGAATGCTGAATAGCTTAATTGGTGAGCCCCTTGCCAAAGACATTCACCATAACCACTACACTATCTTTAGGACACACAGCTTCTTTCTCTATCTGCAAAGTATAGAGTATGCTGACTTCCTGGTCGCCCCTCCCCCCTCAATAGGTTTCCCCTCCCCCCCAGGTCAGTGAGGAGGAATATTGCACTGAGGTCAGGAAAGTTATTTATGGAAAGAAATAACATTACAAACGCTTTTAATTCACAGATCTAATACATGATTTAAGCCTCCAAACAAAGCTTAATAAATCCTCAAACGTACATGCAATTGATACAACGACTACACCGTTTGAAATACACGGCCCTTGTAAACGCATCGATATGAAATTTATGTAGATAAACTTAAAAATGTGGCCATGTCTGCGATTTAGAAAAGAGCGTCTTTGTGAGTTCTGCAGCAACATTTTTTAGATAATTTCACATGAGAGTCTATGAGACATAATTTCTGGCTGTTGCTCCAATAACTAAAACTAAAATACGTATCGCAGAATTGGTCACATTGCCATAAACCAGACAAGCATAGCTACGTTTTGATATAAAAATTGTGTATGAAAAGTAGATCTTGTGGGCGTGAGACCAATTTGTTTCCCCTTTTTGTAAAGATATTTTTAATTACAAAGATCTCCAATGTTAAGGTCACATGACAGACTCTAAATCCCCTCCATAGGATTACATTATAACCTATTGCATTTTTGTGAAAAATTCGCAAAACGTAAATTGCGTTTTCACCAAAAAATTGTAAACGATAACGATCTGAAAAGTCATAGCCGGATAGCTAAATATTTGGTGACCGCTTTAAAGTTTTTTCAGTGTCTGTAAGTGAAAGTATGAAGTAGCTGAAACTTTTGGCATGGCATGTGAATTCAAAGGGGAAAAGGATGTTCTCATTGACTTCAATGTTAAAAAAAGGGTCTAAAAGCTTAAAATTTATAAAAGTGTAAAAAGTAGAAAAAAACTTGAAGAAGTCCCATCATTAGCTGAACGAGACGAACATTTTTACAGTTGAATGGTCTCAATAGCTGAAAGTATGCCGAAGTTACGCAGAACCAAAAAACGTAAGGAATAATAAGATTACTAAATTTACGGATATCAATACTGGAAATGTTTATTAAAGCATTCACACTAATTAAGATTAATACATTTACGGGTATCCATACTAGGAATGCTTATTAAAGCATTCCCACTAAGTATCACACAGGCATGATTTACAAGCAGTAGTGGTAATAGTAATACATAGCATAAAAACACTTGGGGAATACTTTACAGCATCAGTAGTGGTCATAGTAGTCAATAGTGTACCAAAAAATTGGGACACAGGTGTCTTGACTGAGCTGTAATAGTAGTAGTAGACATTGACAATACAGTGTCAAATCACTCGGGCAAGAGGTGCCATGATGAACAGCAGTCTTAATAAGAGTATATAGGGTGTGAAATAACTGCTGACATAGGTGTCTTGACTGGGCAGCAGAAGCAGCAGTAGTAGTATTAACAGTAGTAGTTGATACAGAGCCATATCACATGGGCAGGAGGTGCCATGATGAACAGCAGTAGGAATAGGAGTATATAGAGTGTCAAATAACTGCTGACATAGGTGTCTAGACTGGGCAGCAACAGCAGCAGAAGCAGCAGTAGTAGTATTAACAGTAGTAGTTGATACAGAGTCATATCACATGGGCAGGAGGTGCCATGATGTACAGCAGTCTAAATAAGAGTATATAGGGTGTGAAATAACTGCTGACATAGGTGTCTTGACTGGGCAGCAGCAGCAGCAGAAGCAGCAGTAGTAGTATTAACAGTAGTACTTGATACAGAGTCATATCACATGGGCAGGAGGTGCCATGATGAACAGCAGTAGGAATAGGAGTATATAGAGTGTCAAATAACTGCTGACATAGGGGTCTTGACTGGGCAGCAGCAGCAGCAGAAGCAGCAGTAGTAGTATTAACAGTAGTAGTTGACACAGAGTCATATCACTTGGGCAGGAGGTGCCATGATGTACAGCAGTCTTAATAAGAGTATATAGGGTGTGAAATAACTGCTGACATAGGTGTCTTGACTGGGCAGCAGAAGCAGCAGTAGTAGTATTAACAGTAGTAGTTGATACAGAGTCATATCACATGGGCAGGAGGTGCCATGATGAACAGCAGTAGGAATAGGAGTATATAGAGTGTCAAATAACTGCTGACATAGGTGTCTTGACTGGGCAGCAGCAGCAGAAGCAGCAGTAGTAGTATTAACAGTAGTAGTTGATACAGAGTCATATCACATGGGCAGGAGGTGCCATGATGAACAGCAGTAGGAATAAGAGTATATAGAGTGTTAAACAACTGCTGACATAGGTGTATTGACTGGGCGGCAGCAGCAGCAGAAGCAGCAGTAGTAGTATTAACAGTAGTAGTTGATACAGAGTCATATCACATGGGCAGGAGGTGCCATGATGAACAGCAGTAGGAATAGGAGTATATAGAGTGTCAAATAACTGCTGACATAGGTGTCTTGACTGGGCAGCAGCAGCAGCAGAAGCAGCAGTAGTAGTATTAACAGTAGTAGTTGACACAGAGTCATATCACTTGGGCAGGAGGTGCCATGATGTACAGCAGTCTTAATAAGAGTATATAGGGTGTGAAATAACTGCTGACATAGGTGTCTTGACTGGGCAGCAGCAGCAGAAGCAGCAGTAGTAGTATTAACAGTAGTAGTTGATACAGAGTCATATCACATGGGCAGGAGTTGCCATGATGTACAGCAGTCTTAATAAGAGTATATAGAGTGTGAAATAACTGCTGACATAGGTGTATTGACTGGGCGGCAGCAGCAGCAGAAGCAGCAGTAGTAGTATTAACAGTAGTAGTTGATACAGAGTCATATCACATGGGCAGGAGGTGCCATGATGAACAGCAGTAGGAATAGGAGTATATAGAGTGTCAAATAACTGCTGACATAGGTGTCTTGACTGGGCAGCAGCAGCAGCAGAAGCAGCAGTAGTAGTATTAACAGTAGTAGTTGACACAGAGTCATATCACTTGGGCAGGAGGTGCCATGATGTACAGCAGTCTTAAAGCGGGGGTTCACCCTATCGACAGGAAAAAAAAAAAAATTTTTTCTTTTACCTTTAAATCAGGCACTGTAGCGCGAGCTACAGTATGCCTGTCCCGAATTTTTTCCCCCCATACTCACCTTGTAGTCGTCCATCGAAGATACCGGGGAATGGGCGTGCCTCTGGAGACGGAGGATGATTGACGGCCGGCTCTGGCGCGTCACGCTTCTCCGGAAATAGCCGAAATAGGCTTGGTCTTCACGACGCGTGCGCATAGCCTGTGCGCACGCGCCGTGAAGAGCCGAGACCTACTCCGGCTGTCTTCGGGGAGAGTGACGTGCCAGGGCCGGCCGTCAATCATCCTCCCTCTCCATAGGCACGCCCATTCCCCGCGGGAGCCGGAATCTACGATGGACGACTACGAGGTGAGTACGGGGTTAAAAAAATCGGGACAGGCATACTGTAGCTCGCGCTACAATGCCTGTCTCGATGGTAACATCATGTGGGTCAGGGTGAACTACCGCTTTAATAAGAGTATATAGGGTGTGAAATAACTGCTGACATAGGTGTCTTGACTGGGCAGCAGAAGCAGCAGTAGTAGTATTAACAGTAGTAGTTGATACAGAGTCATATCACATGGGCAGGAGGTGCCATGATGAACAGCAGTAGGAATAGGAGTATATAGAGTGTCAAATAACTGCTGACATAGGTGTCTTGACTGGGCAGCAGCAGCAGAAGCAGCAGTAGTAGTATTAACAGTAGTAGTTGATACAGAGTCATATCACATGGGCAGGAGGTGCCATGATGAACAGCAGTAGGAATAAGAGTATATAGAGTGTGAAACAACTGCTGACATAGGTGTATTGACTGGGCGGCAGCAGCAGCAGAAGCAGCAGTAGTAGTATTAACAGTAGTAGTTGATACAGAGTCATATCACATGGGCAGGAGGTGCCATGATGAACAGCAGTAGGAATAAGAGTATATAGAGTGTGAAACAACTGCTGACATAGGTGTATTGACTGGGCGGCAGCAGCAGCAGAAGCAGCAGTAGTAGTATTAACAGTAGTAGTTGATACAGAGTCATATCACATGGGCAGGAGGTGCCATGATGAACAGCAGTAGGAATAAGAGTATATAGAGTGTGAAACAACTGCTGACATAGGTGTATTGACTGGGCGGCAGCAGCAGCAGAAGCAGCAGTAGTAGTATTAACAGTAGTAGTTGATACAGAGTCATATCACATGGGCAGGAGGTGCCATGATGAACAGCAGTAGGAATAAGAGTATATAGAGTGTGAAACAACTGCTGACATAGGTGTATTGACTGGGCGGCAGCAGCAGCAGAAGCAGCAGTAGTAGTATTAACAGTAGTAGTTGATACAGAGTCATATCACATGGGCAGGAGGTGCCATGATGAACAGCAGTAGGAATAAGAGTATATAGAGTGTGAAACAACTGCTGACATAGGTGTATTGACTGGGCGGCAGCAGCAGCAGAAGCAGCAGTAGTAGTATTAACAGTAGTAGTTGATACAGAGTCATATCACATGGGCAGGAGGTGCCATGATGAACAGCAGTAGGAATAGGAGTATATAGAGTGTCAAATAACTGCTGACATAGGTGTATTGACTGGGCGGCAGCAGCAGCAGCAGAAGCAGCAGTAGTAGTATTAACAGTAGTAGTTGATACAGAGTCATATCACATGGGCAGGAGGTGCCATGATGAACAGCAGTAGGAATAGGAGTATATAGAGTGTCAAATAACTGCTGACATAGGTGTATTGACTGGGCGGCAGCAGCAGCAGCAGAAGCAGCAGTAGTAGTATTAACAGTAGTAGTTGATACAGAGTCATATCACATGGGCAGGAGGTGCCATGATGAACAGCAGTATTAATAAGAGTATATAGGGTGTGAAATAACTGCTGACATAATTGTCTTGACTGATCCAGAGGAGTCATGGGAGAAAAGCATGTGGTCAGATGAGACTATAATATAACTTTTTGATCATAATTTCACTAACCGTGTTCGGAGGAAGAATAATGATGAGTACCATGCCAAGAACGCCATCCCTAATGTGAAGCATGGGGGTGGTAGCATCATGCTTTGGTGGTGTTTTTCTGCACATGGGACAGGGTGACTGCACTGTATTAAGGAGAGGATGACCGTGGCCATGTATTGCAAGATTTTGGGCAACAACCTCCTTCCCTGAGTTAGAGCTTTGAAGATGGGTCGAGGCTGGGTCTTCCAACATGACAATGACCCAAAGCACACAGCCAGGATAACCAAGGATTGGCTCTGTAAGGAGCATATCAAGGTTCTGGCGTGGCCTAGCCAGTCTCCAGACCTAAACCCAATAGAGAATCTTTGGAGGGAGCTCAAACTCCGTGTTTCTCAGCGAGAGCCCAGAAACATGACTGATGTAGAGAAGATCTGTGTGGAGGAGTGGGCCAAAATCCCTCCTCCAGTGTGTGCAAAGCTGGTGTAAAACTACAAGAAAGGTTTGACCGCTGTAATTGCAAAGAAAGCCTACTGTACCAAATATTAACATTGATTTTCTCTGATGTTAAAATAGTTATATTCAGCACTGTAAATACATCAGGTCCGGGGCTTCATCAGGGAATGCATGGCAAGGGACCCTTCAGCGCCCTGAACCGACGACGGGTGCCAGAAAGTCACCGCCGATCCAGGACTCATTCATCTTTATGAATGTGAGTCTGTCCACGGAGTCTGTGGACAGACGGGTCCTCTTGTCCGTGACCACCCCACCTGCCGCGCTGAATGTCCGCTCAGATAGTACGCTGGAGGGGGGGCAAGACAATAACTCCAGCGCATACTGAGCGAGCTCGCGGCAGGTGTCCAATCTGGCAACCCAGTACTCCATGGGGTCGTCGGTGCTCATACTGTCAGAAGCACCGACGGACGCCATGTAGTCTGCCACCATGTGGGCCAGCCGCTGGTGGTGACTGCTGCTGCTGCTGCTGGTGCTGGTACTGGGTCGCTCGGTTTGGAAGAACATCCTCATCTCTTACATTAGGTCCCCTGCTCGGCTGCTGCTGGGTGCAGCCACCTGCTGGGTGAGATGAGGGGGGACAACTGGAGGCCGGGGAGTTGCCTGCTCCAACCGTCTGACAATGCCTGCCTGCAGTTCCTCCATCCGGTGCTGCCTCCGGCTGGCTGGGATGAACTGCTCCAGTTTCCCCTTGCACCTGGGATCCAAAAGGGTGGCCATCCAGAAATCATCCCTCGTCTTGATGGTCTTAACCCGGGGGTCCCTCCTGAGGCATCTCAGCATGTGGGCAGCCATGGGGAAGAGCACAGCCCGCTGTGACTCCTCAATGCTGGCCAGGTGAATGAGGTGCGACTCTTCATCCCTGAGGCGCTGCTGGTCAAACTCAGACATGCCCAACCCCCGGACTATCGGTGCCCCCAACACCGGCTCTCCCTCCTGACCAGGCCCTGACTCCGGGACGACACCAGCAACCACCTCCTCCTCCTCTTCATCATCATCCTCCTCCTCCTCCTCCTCGTCCTGGCCCTGGTCTCGGTGGAGCATTGCTGACTCCTCCTGCTCCACCAAGGCACTCTCCCCAGCCTCGAGCAGGCGATCTAGTGTCCTCTCCAGCATGAACACTATTGGCAGCACGCTATTGAGGCCGATTTGCTCACTGCTGACCATCTTGGTCGCCTGCTCGAAGGAGGACAACACTTGGCAGACCTGGTTTATCTGCCCCCACTCCGCACAGGCGATGAAAGGGAGTTGTGGTGAAGTCCTCTCAGTGCCTAGTTCCATCAGGTACTCCCTCACCGCCCTTCGCTGCTCCCACAACCTCTTCAGCATGTGGAGGGTGGAGTTCCACCGCGGCACACTGTCCACAATCAGCCTGTGAAGGGGCAGATTGTACTCCCGCTGCAACTTGGACAGGGACGCGGTAGCGGTTGGGGAGCGCCTGAAGTGGCTGGCAATCCTACGCGCCTTTGCCACAATGTCACTCAACCCTGGATAAGTGCGCAGGAACTTCTGCACCACCAGGTTGAGGACATGTGCCAGACAGGGCACGTGGGTCAGACTGCCAGCACTAAGGGCGGCGAGTAGGTTGCTGCCGTTATCGCAGACAACCATACCTGCCTGGAGCCTTCGGGGTGTCAGCCACTTCTGGACCTGAGCCTGAAGTGCTTTCAGCACTTCTTCTCCAGTGTGTCTCCGGTCCCCTAAACTAACAAGCTGGAGCACGGCCTGACAGCGCACGTGCCCCACACTTGAGTAGCTACGGGGGCGCTTGCTGGGAGGCTCAGCAGCTGCGGAGACAGTGGCTTGAGGGAGACCAGCAGTTCTCCCCTGGACACCCCGGGGCGGCACCACAAGATCGGTTGCCGCCGATCCCTCACCGACGCCTCGGAGGGAAACCCAATGGGCCGTGAAGCTGATGTAGCGTCCCTGCCCATGCCTGCTGGTCCAGCCATCCATTGTCAGATGAACCCTGTCGCTGACAGCGTGATCCAGCGACAGGGTTACATTCTGCACAATGTGCTGGTGTAGGGCAGGGACACCAGTCCTGGCAAAGAAATGGCGGCTGGGGACACGCCATTGGGGTTGGGCCTGCTCCAACATCTGCCTGAAGGGGTTGCTGTCAACTATGTTGAAGGGCAGCAGATGTTGGGCAATAACCCTTGCCAGGAGCCCATTGAGGGAACGCACACGTCGGTCTCCAGGGGGGAAGGGAGTGGTGCGGTCAAAGGCGTCTGAAATCGACGCCTGGCGCCGGACGGCAGTGCGGGACACAGACGTGGAGGGTGCTGTGGAAGTAGAGGTCTGGCTGCCGGTACCAGTACCTCTACTAGAGGGAGCGGGGGGGCATGACCTGCTGGAAATAGTTGAAGATGTGGCAGGGGCTGCTGTACCCTGCTCACTTGTGGTGGTGGCGCTGCTACCACCACCACGCTTCATCTCGTCATACACCGCCCAGTGGTTTATCCTCAGGTGCTGGTTCAGGGCTGTGGTACCCACCCGAGCCAAACACTTCCCTCTCTTCACCCTCACTTTACAAATCCGGCAGATGGCCACGGTAGGGTTGTCTGCCACCAGGGTAAAGTAATTCCAGACAGGTGACTTCAGCACCGCCCTCCTGTCAGATGGGGTGACGCTTACTTGCACCTGCTGGGACTCGGTGCGCACAGGTGGAGCTGCCTGCTGCTGCTGCTGCTGCTGCTCCTCCTCCTGACACCTCCTGCTGCCATCACCAGTGGAGACCCTGACGATGGTCTCCCTGGTGGTGACCTGGCGCACCGTTTCACCAGGGTGCCTACCTTCCCCGTCGTCACTGACGTAGTGAGCCGACGCGTCAGATGGCAACCATGATGGGTCACCCTCTTCGCCCCCAGAGATGTCAGACCAAGGGCTGAAATGTGTTGGTCTGAGGGAACCACCTGACATGGAGCCTCTAGCCTGGCTCCGCTGTCCCCTCACCCACGCCTGGGTCTGACTAGGTGCTGCTGTTTCCTGCACCAAAACAGCAGCACCAGTTTGAAGGGATGTCTCTGGGATACTGCCAGCAGGTATCCCATCCTCCTCATCCATCCCTTCAAAAAGGTCCTGACCATCAGGACAGAGCTGGAGGTCTGCCTGATGCATGGCCTCCCCCAAGAGATCCCTCTCACTGTCGCTGTCGAACAGTAAGATGCTGGACTCTTGGGGGCTGGGGGGGGGTACTACAGGCACCGGTGTAATGGTGGTACTACTGTGAGTCGGGACCGACGACTCAGTGGCACTGCTGTGCCCCATGTAGTCCACCACTACTTGAGCCTGAGATGGCAATATCGGGCGGCTGCCCGATGGGAAGAACTCCCGGATCAGGCGTACTCCCCTTGCACCCGATCCTCTACCACTAGTAGGGGCACGAGAGGTACCCCGTGCTGGCAGCGATCCAGCACTGGGAGTAACTCCCCTACCCCTGCTGCCACGGCCACGGATGCCGCTCATTATTGCTGATATGTGTGTGGGGGGGGGTAAACTTTATTGGGGGGGGAAAATGTGAACAAAATGTGTTTTTGTGTATTTTTTACAAGACAGGCACGCAGACAAAGACGTACACAGACAGCTACTAAACTATAAGAAAAGTAGTACACCAGACAAGGACTACAAAATTAAAGGAAAAAAAAAAGCACTAAACAAACACTAACTTTTTTTTTTTTTTTTTTTTTAAACACAAAACACAGACACTAAACACACACTAAGCTAAGCTAGATGAAATAAATGTACACTAACAGTGTGTACACTTACTACACAAAATTTAACTAAACTGAACACAAAACTTAGCTTTTAGAAAAGCTCTTTAGGAAAAACTAACCAAAAAGGGGAACTGAGATGCCTAGCAAATATCACTGAACAGCGAACCTGCAAGATCTAACAGTAACACAAGATGAACAAAACTTAGCTTTTAGAAAAGCTCTTTTATAAAGCTCAGCAAAATGTGTTCTGAAATCTCTAGCAAATATCACTGAACAGCGAGGATTGCAGGATCAAACAGTAACACAAATGAACAAAACAGCACAAAACAGCACAAAACGTAGCTTTGAAAAAAGCTCTTGGGTCTATTGCTTTGAAAAAAGCAGTTGATATACTGGAAAAGATCCACTGGAATCACTAAATAGCAATGCTGGTGATGATCTAAATCAATCAGGAACAAAGACACAGGAACACAGAAACAGCCTCCACACTCTATAGCCAGCTTCTGAATCTGCAATGAAATGGTGTTGGGAGTGAGCTTATATAATGTCCATGCAGGCAGGTTCCTATTGGTTGCTAACCTCTGACGAGTGTGGAAGGAGAACTCTGATTGGCTCTGATGCAAAAGGGCGGAGCAAATAATCGCGCAATATTCCTATTGCCGAATATTCGCATTGCGAATATTCGGCAATATAAAATGATCGCTTCAGCTACTCGGCCCAAGGTCTCTAATCATACCAGCAATGCTTTTAGACGTCTATGGAGATCACTAGGATGTGATCTGTTTTAAAAATGAAACTGTAAAAATCGCTCTGATGCGGAAGATCGGGGCGAGGAAAATAATCGCGCGATATTGCGTTTGCCGAATAATCGCATTGCGATCTTTCTGGAAAATTCAATGAACGCTTCAGCTACTCGGCCCAGGGTCTCTAATGATACCAGCAATGCTTTTAGACGTCGATGGAGATATCTAGGATGTGATCTGTTTTAAAAAAAAAATTGTAAAAAATCGAATATTCGGAATTGCGAATATTCACCGCGAATTTCGAAATATAGCGCGATTTCTCGAATATGCTATATTCGAGTCGAATATTCGCAATGCGAATATTCGTGAGCAACACTATTTGTTACCCCAGTTCCTGATATGTGCCTGCTGTACCATGTTCTTGTATGAGAAGGTATCCTGTTCTCTTTGTATTGCTTCCTTTATGTGAAATCCCTGGTGCTCCTGCTAGTCCCCTAGCTCTCCTATTAAAAACCGAATACACTAAGCAGGAGAGCACACCTTGGTCATTTCTCTAGCTATGCTGGGAACTTAGTGCACTCTCCTCCAATGATCAAACTTGTCCTTACACGCCCCCTGCTACAAGGCCATTTTCTGGGAAGCTCAGTGTGCTGCTACTTCTCCTCCCCCCAGCTCTTATGCAGCTGAGAACAGAGGGAATGTGATCATTTATAAAAAAGGAAAACATTGTATTTTTTTTTTTTTCAAAAATGCATTGCCTTTCGATTCTATTTTAAACTGAATGGGTTGCTTTACAAGGTGATTGTTTACAATCACTTCAACTCTTTACTGAACCCTGAAACTTAATTGACAGCATTTATTTTAAACATTTAAATTTACCCTAACCATAAGGTAATATATAACCAGCTCAGCGGAATATCTTTCCGCTGATCTCTGCTGAGCCAGCGGATGACAAGTCCTGCTCTGCTCACTGAGTGGGGAGGGGCTTGTGCAGCGCCGCTGTCTCCTATGGAGAAATCTTATGAAAACGGACAGCATGTTCGTTTTCATCAGATCTCACCCGATCTGATCTGCAATGGACGGATGGGGACGTATCACCATACATCTGAATTTGGTGGACATGTCTCCGCTGACATCCGACGCTCCATGGGATTGTATGGAGCGGCCGCTCAGGTCCACCGACAAAACGTGTGAAAGGGGCCTTAAACCTAATATTAGCCTTAGATTCACACTGACATTACCCATAACCCTCCTAATTGTTCAGCCAAATGCATTCAGGTGGGTCACCTGGAGATGAATACGTTATTAGTTGTAGGATCGGACTTTTCAAGATAAAAGCTTTCCACTTAAACTTTTGCATAAACAGAAGGTAACATGTACTCTTACAACAAGGAGCTGTGTGGAACAATGTCTTCTACACTTCACTATCAACTAGTAAGGCCTCAGCACATGCTTCCTCTCTTTACGATGCTGCCCATTGTTGTGCTTAGATGTTTTGCAAAAGCACCTGCCCATACCGAAACCACTAATGAAAAACATACTCAATATGGCATTATGTAATTCCTGCTAACATGACGACCATCTCTTTTACCAGTACTGCTGAACAGCTTCAAGGCTGCAGACTCAGATACCCCACCTTGGAAACCCATTGCTTTTTAATGCAGGGCCTTAGAAACTCACTAAATAGCAAAGGGTCTCTGAGTCTGGTCTGCATTTTGAATAAAGAAAGCTAAAATGACTGAAATGGTGGTAGCTTTGGGGTTATGCCTTTAAATTGAATCAGCAGGAGTTCTAAGTGAAAAGATCAGGCCAGTCATAGAGTAGTCATTTAAACTGGTTTCTCACTTTCTCTCCAAAATTGGTAACCCTATTTATTTTCCCCGTTAGCTGAAATGATTAAATGGATGTATACATTTTCCAGAACAATTGTATCTAATAAAACAATCACTTAAATTGTAATATCAACCTTTTTAAATTGACCTGAATGAAACCTTGGTATGCCTACATTTTTTCTTTTTTACTGAAGGAGTAGGGTCTATGAAAAAAACTTTGAAAAAATGAAAAAAGTATATTTACTTTGAACACAAAGGGCCAGATTCACGTAGAATCGCGCCGGCGTAACGTATCGTAGATACGTTACACCGCCGCAAGTTTTCATCGCAAGTGCCTGATTCACCAAGCACTTGCGTGAAAAATTAAGTAAGCCCGCGTAATTCAAAGGGGCCCGAGCCGGACCTACTGAGCATGCTCTGTTTTGAAATTCCAGCCGTGCTTTGCGCGAAGTGATGTCATTTTTTCGAACGGCGACGTGCGTAGCGTACTTTCGTATTCCCGGGCGTCTTACGCAAGAATTGATTTTTTTTAAATTTAGATGTGGGAACGACGGCCATACTTTATACAGCACATACGTGTGCTGTGTAAAGTTAAGGCAGGTAAAACGACGACTAAAATTGCGACGGGAAACTAGACTAGCGACGACGTACCGAACGCGAAAAACCGTTGTGGATCACCGTAACTGCTAATTTGCATACCCAACGCTGGAATACGACGCAAACTCCACCCAGCGGCGGCCGCGGTATTGCATCCTAAGATCCGACAGTGTAAAACAATTACACCTGTCGGATCTAATGGCTATCTATGCGTAACTGATTCTATGAATCAGTCGCATAGATACTCTGAGAGATACGACGGAGTATCTGAGATACTCCGTCATATCTCCGCTGTGAATCTGGCCCAAAATCACTGGACTTTGGGACTCACCAAAGGATATTAAAGCTTATGTAAACCCTCACCTTGTAAAACAACCCATTCAGTTTTAAATAGAAATTAAATAGTAGAGATAATATTCCTCCTACACAGAGGCGCAACTAGAACCCTTTGGGCCCTGGTGCAAAAAAACATAAAGGGCCCCCCTGCCCTGGCCCGGGATCCTTGCCACTGATCCATTCCCTTTACTCTCATTGCAGGGCCCTTTAGTGTGGTCCCACAGTAGAACCCTTTCACGTGTTCTGCAGTGGGACCCCTTTATGCATGGTTGCCTACCTTTCCAAAACAAGTCAGGTACACTTTTTTTATATGTTCAATCAGCCACTGTAGGGGGAGAATGTATCTTAATTAGGGGTGGGACATATAAAATGTGCATGGAACTACAAGAACCATCTAATGCCATACCCCTTTGCACATCTCTACACCCCCCAGAATGCCTCTGTATCCCTCAGCAGACCTCTATACCCCCTGCACATCTCTGTACCTCCAATATAACCCCTGTACCCCTAGCACAACTCCACACCCCCAACATACTTTTGTACACCTTTGCACATTGCTGCACCTCCTACAAATACCTCTCCAGCTTTCATTTTTTCGTGTCCGCTCCACTGATGCAGAGTGAACATGGACACAGCCCCCTGCTCTCTATGGGGCTGTTGGATGGAAATGGATCGCCTGCCCATTTCCATCCGACTGTCATCCAATCTGATCTACCAGACGGATGGAGAATGGATCTCCCATCTGTCTGTCTTAAGCAGAATCGGATGGTGGCGGGTGTCAATGAACACAGGTGCGCTGACATCCATCGCTCCATAGAGAGCAATAGATGGTCTGATTGGGTCTGCCTGAATAACGGACAGGAGAACCTGATCAGTCTACCAGTGAGAAAGGGGCCTAACACATTTGTTCTCTGTACCCACTCCACCTCCAACCCCCAGCACATCTCTGTACCCCCCCACCACTTTCACCCCATGGCCAATCACTTGAATGTTGATGACAGTCTGTGGTGCTCACAGCATCTCCCCCTGCACCTCAGATTACTTCTGTTGAAGTTTACTATGCAGTGGGGGTGATCGGCAGCTCTGTGGTGCCAGTGGAATCTCCCTTGGACTTTCCCAAGTGTATACAGAATCTCCCCTTGCGCCACTGGCTGTCAGTTTACTATGCAGTGGGGGTTGGGAGGGGAGCAATCGGTAGGTCTGTGGTGCCCACGGGCTGCGGGATCTCCCTGGGGCTAGTAGTTTACTTCCCGAGTTTATACATTGGGGAGGGGAGGGGGCTTTGACCCGGGCATGTATCGGCAAGAGTGTACAAGCCAAGCGACTCACTTGTACACTAAGGCCCCTCCCCTCTCCAATGTAAAAACTTGGGAAGTAAACTAATAGCCCCAGGGAGATCCCGCGGCCTGTGGGCACCACAGAGCTACCGATCGCTCCCCTCCCAACTCCCCCATTGCATAGTAAACTGACAGCCAGTGGTGCCGGGGGAGTTTCTGGGTCTTGCCCCCCCTCACAGTGGCAGAAAGTGCCCACCCCCACTGCGGTGCCTGGTGCAGTGCACCTTGAGCACCTGCCCAGGATCTGCCCAGCATACAGGGAGGCCACACGGGCCCCTGCAGCATGGCGCCAGGTCGCTGTTGTGACTCCTGCGACTCCTACAGCTACGCCCCTGCTCCTATGTAGGGGAGATAAACGAAAACCTGTTGTGTTGCTCTGAATGGACAAAGCCTGGTTTACTTTAAAGTGATTGTAAATGATCACCTTGTAAAACAACCCATTCAGTTTAAAATATAAATAAAAGGCAAAAACATTTGTGTATAGATATAAAAAAAAAAACATTATACATCCCCCCCCCCCATTTATAAGTGATCACATACCCTCTCTTCTCATCTGCATAAGAGCTGGAGGATGAGAAACAGCTGCACACTGGTCTTCCCAGAGAATGGTTATGTGGGGGGGGGGGGGGGGGGGGGGTCAGAACAAATTTGATCATTGGAGGAGAGCAGGCTGAGTTCAGACAGATCGGACACTTGACACATTTTTGGTACCATTGACATTTATACAGCGATCAGTGTTATAAAAAATATGGCGGCCGGTTGGCTAGTGGTTAGTGGTTAGTCACTTTTTTGGTAAACGTGTAGGGGTACACCCTATACTTATTCACATGGGGGGGGGGGTGTGATTGGTAACAGTTATCACATGGTACAGAAAGGACAAATCACAGTTCATCTGTACCATTTAATTACTTGTGGCCAATAACAGCAAATCACAACAACAATACACACTGAATGAATCAATTGGTACAAGCATAATGTGTATAACAATCCTGATCACTTCCCCAGAGTAGTACAATGTTACTGTGGTAAAAAATGTTTTAATAACTACTGTAAATAACATGAACTGTCTACATTCCAAGAAAGGGTCATCTGGGGGATATTTGTACTGTCCTGGTGTTATCGGAACTCATAAAATGAGATAGGCCATCAGCACATTAGGATTGATCAATTTTCAAATATACAGTATATACCATAGTTAGTGGACCCTATAACTTTCCTACAGAAAAATAATAAACACAGATTTGGGTTATTTTCGCTAAAGAAATGTAGCAGAATCATGGGCGTAGGAACCGGGGGGGACGGGGGGGACGCATCCCCCCCAGGAAAAAATGCGGGGGGGACAGGTATGGCAAAATCCCCCCCAGGTAAGGAGGACTTGTGTCACATTTCTAAGCTCCGTTATTGTGTCACCGGCCGACCGCCATTTTGCGGCAGATGGTGCCCTGGGATTGGGCGAATGTGATCAGGTGCTCCGGCGGGGCTGGCCAGTCCTTGAACGCGGGCGGCGCATGCGCGAAGGCCCGCCCGCGCATCTGTAAGCCGCCGCCGTCTTCTCCTCCACCCTTCCTCCCTGACCGGACCTGGAAATGCTCAGAGCCTTCATCTGGGACCGGGAAGTGGAACAACTCGGCAGTGTCAGTGTGGCATACCAGATCGATGGACAACAAAAAGTGAGTCACAAGTGAGCCTGTGAGGGAGGCAGAGCAACCGCCGGTCAGCAGCAGTTAGTTAGGGAGAGGAGAGTATAGACAGAGAGACCGTTACATGCCAAAAGTCCCCTCCCCTCAGGAATCAGATTAATGATTTACTGAGCATCATGATGTTATCCCTCAGGGCTTTCATGTAAGGGGTTAAATTATGAATCCTGCTAGGTATTTGGCATGTCGAATTCCCTGAGGGATACATTATATAGCTGGATTATTTAACCCCTTGGGGTTAATCCTGCTATATAATGCACCCCTCAGGGAACCTAGCAGGATTCATAATTTAACCCCTTACATGATGCTAAAAGCCCTGAGGGATAACATCATAAAGCTCAGTAAATCCATTAATCCGATTCCTAAGGGGGGGGGGGCTTGGAGGGGGCTTTTGGCATGTAACGGTCTCTGTCAGTACTATCTGTGCATTAACACGTGGCGTGACTCTCCTAGCGGCTGCTAACCCCCGCTAGTGGCTGATAAAGGGTTAATACCACCCACAATGCGCCTCTGCAGAGGCGCATTGCGGGCGGTATTACCGCGGTTTCCCATTGTTTTAAATGGGAAGGAGCGGTGAAGGAGCGGTATACATACCGCTCCAAAGATGCTGCTTGGCTTTTCTCTCCTGCCAGCGCATCGCCTCAGTGTGAAAGCCCTCGGGCTTTCACATTGAGAAGGCTGGGCAGGAGTTTTTCAGGCAGTATAGCAGCGCTATTTTTAGCGCTGTACCGCCTGAAAAACTCCTCAGTGTGAAAGAGGCCTTACTGCTGCTGACCGGCGTTTGCTCTGCCTCCCTCACAGGCTTACATGCTGAAAGCCCTGAGGGATAACATCATAAAAATCAGTAAATTATTAATCCGGTTCCTGAGGATTAATAATTACACCTATTGACATTCATTTATTTATTCATTTAGCGCTGTACTTCATTTTACACATTTCAGTGTAGGTGTAAGGTCGGTGTGTCGGGGGTCAGTGTATGTGTCAGTCAGTGTAATAGTCAGTGTTGGTGTCAGGTGGGTCAGTGTAATGTGAGTAGTGCAGGAAGTAGGAGTGAGGTGGTTTAGTGTAGGTGTCAGGTAGGTTAGTGTAGGTGTCAGGTAGGTTAGTGTAGGTTAGTGTAGGTGTCAGGTAGGTCAGTGTAATGGTCAGGTGGGTCAGTGTTCAGTGTAGTGGTGTGCTGGTTAGTTGTCGGTGTGTAGTGTAGTGGTGTGCGGGTTAGTGGTCAGTGTGTAGTGTAGTGGTGTGCGGGTTAGTGGTCAGTGTGGTCAGTGTGTCAGTGTGGTCAGTGTGTAGTGTAGTGGTGTGCGGGTTAGTGGTCAGTGTGTCAGTGTGGTCAGTGTGTAGTGTAGTGTAGTGGTGTGTAGCAGTAAATTATTAATCCGATTCCTGAGGATTAATAATTACACCATTACACCTAATTACACCTATTGACATTCATGTATTTATTCATTTAGCGCTGTACTTCATTTAACATATTTCAGTGTAGGTGTAAGGTTGGTGTGTCGGGGGTCAGTGTATGTGTCAGGTAGGTGTCAGGGGTAAAAATGCTGTCCCCCCCAGATTTGTAAGGGTTCCTACACCCATGAGCAGAATACAGTTTGGCCTAATTTATGAAGATTATTTATTTGCAAAATTTTGTAACAGAAACAAAGATTTCAAGATTTTCATATTATTTTTATATTTAGCAAAAAATAAAAAACCCAGTGGTCATACAAAAATACCACCAAAAGAAAGCTCTATTTGTGTAAAGTAAATTATAAATATTTCATAAGGTGCAGTTTTGCATGACCGTGCAACTGTCATTTAAAGTGCATCAGCGCTAAAAGCTAAAAATTTACCTGGGCAGGAAGGGGGTGAAAGTGTCTGGTATTGAAGTGGTTAAGAACTGAGATGTAGATTGCATATAGAACTTATGAATAATGATACAGCAGATATACAAAGCTTATTTGCAGGTGCAGCAGGTTCAGAATTTACCAAAGGCGAAGACAAATCTGACTAAGAAGTTACAGATTATGCATATGTGGAAAACACATCTTAAAATCAAAGACTCTGCAAATTTGTAATGCATAACATAGCAGGACAGTACAGAGTTTGCAAAAAGCAGTGTTGCCTGTCTGCACATATATAGATACTGTACATTTCTACTGTTGTATATCTATAATGGAGGTACTAGGTTTATCACATTTAGAATCAATCACATTCTCATGTCATTCCGTGTCACCACCTATAGTCTCATCCAGGGAGGACTGGCAGCCTTAGGCCTGGGGGGCAAGTTTAGTCAAGTGGTCATTGAACCGCCAAATCAGCTCACCATCTATGGCCCATCTGTTTTTTTAATGCAGCCTCACCAGTGCAGCCAACTCCAGTGCCCATCAATGCAGCCTGATCACTGGGGCAGGTTATATGGGGTGTATGGGGGGGGGAGATCAGCTATGGGTTTCAGGGTCTCACCTTAGTGATCTCAGCAGGTCCCTGCATGCCACAGCGTCCTGGGGGGTAATGCTCCTGGCCCTGGGGTCAAGTTGCAGCGAGCACCCAGCCCTGCGTCCCGACTCCCTGGCACACCCTGCCTCTGCCTGCTTCCAAAAATCCGGTCTCCTGGAGTTGTAGTTTCCTCCGTGTTGCTCTGTTTTCCACCCGCTGGGAGCTTGAGCGTGGACTACAACTCTGGGAATGCAACAGCTAGAAGTCGCCCGCCGTGGCCATGCCCCCCGGCCAACTTCCTAGACCAGAATAATTTTAAACGTAAGTCAGGGCGGCCTGGGAGGCAATTGCCACCCTGCCCCCTGGTCCAGCCCTCCCCTGGTCTCCTCTAAGCAGGTCTGTTCCTTCACCTTTGGCAGACAAATTCGACACTGCAGATTGTGCAGCATTAGAAATAGAAGAACGTTTTGCCTTTTAGGCAGCCTGTATTCTTTTTTGTGAACCAGTTTTAAATGTTTTATATATTGCTGCACTTCTTTGTTTTCTCGCTTGTGGATGACCTCCTTTTAGAATGAAAGCAAGACCTATTGGTAACATGAAACATACTGGTAGTTAAAATTCTCATGCAATATTTATCTGTATAGTATCGTAGCAACTTTTTGAAAAAGTTGGTACTTACCTCAGGCTTGACCTCAACACCGTTAGATAGAACTTCTCTCTGTGTTGTATTCAGCTTCCTGCCCATTGACCTGGTGATGGCATTTGGGTTGGGGGGGGGGGGGGATAAATACAGTAATTAATAACACAACTAGGTTTTAATGTGTGAGACACATTTGGGCTCAATTTGTTATGCTTGCCTCAAACAAATGAGGCAAGTATACCAAATATTGCTGGGTGTTATTGTGCTGGCTGGGGGTTATTTTGTTGGCTGGGGGTTATTGTTTGTCCTGAACAAGCAACAGAATATTGGCATACATTTAAAAGGGGATTAACTGCAGAGATAAAACGATAATTCTCCCACTCTATAAGACTCTTGTCTGGCCGCATCTAGCATGTCCAGTTCTGGGCACCAGTCCTCAGGAAGGATGCGAATACAAAGAAGGGCAACAAAACTAATAAAGGGTCTGGAGGGTATTAGTTATGAGGAAAGGTTGCAAGTATTGAACTTATTTTCTCTGGAGAAGAGACGCTTGAGAGGGGATATGATTTTAATATACAAATACCATTCTGGTGACCCCACAATAGGGATAAAAAAAAATAGTGGAAGGTAGTTTAACAAGACACGTGACCATTCATTAATATTAGAAGAAAAGAGGTTTAACCTTAAACTATGTAGAGGGTTCTTTACTGTAAGGCCCCGTACACACGACCGAGGAACTCGACGTGCCAAACACATCGAGTTCCTCGACGAGTTCAGTGTGGAAGCCGGCGAGGAGCTCGGCGGGCCGACTTTCCTCATTGAACAACGAGGAAATAGAGAACATGTTCTCTTTTCGGCCCGACGAGTTCCTCGACGGGTTCCTCGCTGAAAAGTGTACACACAACCGAGTTTCTCGGCAGAATTCAGCTCCGATCGAGTTTCTGGCTGAATTCTGCTGAGAAACTCGATCGTGTGTACGGGGCCTCAGAGCGGCAAGGATGTGGAATTCCCTTCCACAGGCGGTGGACTCAGCGGGGAGCATCAATAGATAAAAAAAAACGATTAGGTAAGCACCTGAACGACCACAACATACAAGGATATAGAATTTAATACTGACATATATTCACACACATAGGTTGGACTTGATGGACTTGTATCTTTTTTCAACCTCACCTACTATGTAACTATGGAACTTGCTGGGGGGGGGTTACTGCTGGTAGTTATTGTTGGCCCCAACACTTGCTAGGAATTACTGCTAGGGAATATCATTGCTGACCCTGGCACTTGCTGGGGATTGTCATTGCTGGCCTTGACACATGATGAGAGTTAGCCTTGCTGGCCTGGACACTTGCTGGGGCTTTTTTTAATCCCATATTTTGTCTCAGAAGGTCAGACAGGTCACAATTTTTATAAATTACACTATCTTTTCCAACTATCTTTTCCAACCCTTTTTTCTCCTAAAGAAGAAATGTTGTAACATTTTCTTAAAAATAACAATACATAGAACTTAACAAATGCATAACGGAAACCATAACAAAGCAAAGGGAGAAATTATAATATTAAAATCCATACTGTGAAGTATCATCCACTTTATTGAACACGCCCTCTTTTTGCCCATACCCACAAGCTTCTGTCGGCCAGCACACTAATCACACCTGATCCTTTTAAGAAGGGCAGGTGGCCCATGTATTGCACCATATTTTTCTTCTCAATCCTTTTAAGGGACACTTCAAATTCCTATCAAATGTTAGTAACTAGGGATGAACCAATACCAGTTTTGTAAGACTGTATACTAATACCGATACTTTTTCTTGCTGATACCAATTACCAATACCTATTTTTAGTGTCTGGTGACTTTTTTTAGGGCTGCTCACACCATACATCCATGAAAACTGATGGGAAAACCACACAGATTTCACTTGCAGAGACATCAATTTCACAACAGTTTTTATGTGCGTTTCAGTGAGTTTTTACAGCCTGTTCATATATGTGTGATTTGAAAAAGAGTCCTGTGTGATTTCGGTCCGATTCAGGTGTGATTTCTAATCTCATACACTACAATTCGCATTATCATCGCTCCTAAACCGCTGAACAAAATCGCACTGCAAACCGACCAGCACATACTGTATGTGAACCGGGCAGCACAGTGGTGTAGTGGGTAGCACTCTCGCCTAGCAGTAAAAAGGGTCACTGGTTTGAATACCAACCATGACACTACCTGCCTGGAGTGTGCATGTTCTCCCTGTACCTTTGTGGGTTTCCTCCGGATCCTCCGGTTTCCTCCTACACTCCAAAGACATGCTGATAGGTTAATTGGCTTCTGTCTAAAACTGGCCCTAGTATATGAATGTGAGTTAGGGACCTTCGATTGTAAGCTCCTTGAGGGTAGGGACCAATGTGAATGTACAATGTATATGTAAAGCGCTACGTAAATTGACAGCGCTATATAAGTACCTAAATAATAACTAAGTCCTAGGTGGATGCAGCATTGATCCTATGCTGCATCTGTCCCCTGCTGGCTCTGTAGTGAGAACTGAATGATGAAGCTCCACTGATCGCTTAGTTTTCCCCCTCAACTCTGAGCAGAGAGCCATTGTCAGTGACACTCTGCTCTTCCCTCCAGTGCTCGCTGGAGGGCTGGGCTGTGGAGGGGGTGGGAGGAGCTGGCTTGGTGGGTTGCTTAATGGCTGAGCCAGGTGATGGGTAGATCCTGACCATATGGTTGGGATCTTTACAGAGCCTGAACCGGCTCTGTGAAGCCTGCTGCCAGCTGAAAATTGGTTACAGGAGTACAGAACAAACTGCACACCTATGATCCATAAGAGAAGTATAGCCAAAAAGCTTTGGGTATACTTCTTCAACTAAATAAATACCAAGTGCATCAAAACAAAAAGAAAGTCTTATAGTTCTGTTTGAAAACAGTGGTCACACTGTAGAGGTCCCACAAATCCTTAATTAGTGAAAACTATAGCTCTGCAATCAGCAATGTGCATTTTACTGTTTATTAACTCTTACTCAGTAGAAGCTTTCACACAGAGAGCACGGGTCCTTCTCCGCAGCATATTGGTAGGGGCCTTGCTTTTCAATTGAAAAGACAATGGCTACTTGTAGGCAGGTGTAGGTTTCCCTCTGTCCTGCAGATGACACTGTGCCATTATTACAGATGAAGTGGAGTCTATTAGGGAAATCCCACATGGACTTCATCAAGCTCTCAGACTCAGAGAGGTCAGTTTGATTGGACGCTGTAATCTTTCAAGAAATCAGGAGACCATCTTGGAGTTGTTAAATCCGATTTGGGGGTCTTAATCAAGACATTCAAATGAGATAGTAGATCCAAATGATAAGATAAGTAGGTGCTTTAATTATACAAACATTGCAATGGAGAAATACAACACAGATCTCGGCTACTATAAGCGAGTAAAAGTGAAAGTGTTTCTGAGCTTACAACTACGGGCTATACAATTTATACGAATATTCATAAGATATGGGTGTGTACCAAGTGTATTCTAGGCGTGATAAAGGTGTGATTGTATAGTTTTAGTCCAATCAAATTCCATTTATTCTTTATAGCAAGGGAACAGTTAAATGAATGGTTACATCACGTAACTGGCAAAAAAACTTGTTCAAGAGTCTCTGGCCATTTCAAACTGGTTTAGTAGAAAGTCTATTCCCACCAGGCCTTATCAGCACCCTGTGTCTGGTTCCCAAGGACAAAATGAAGAAGCCGAACATCTTTGAAAAAGCAAACAAAGGTGCATTATCAATCCTTAAAGTGAACATCTATATTTATATATCTATATCTAAGGCCTAGTACACACGAGAGGATTTATCCGCGGATACGGTCCAACGGACCGTTTCCGTGGATAAATCCTCTCGAGGATTTCCACGGATTTGGATCCGATGGAGTGTACTCACCATAGGATCGAAATCCGCGCCAAAATCCCATCGCGATGACGTGTCGCTCCGTCGCCGCGATGATGACGCGGTGACGTGCGCGACGCGGTCATATAATGAATTCCACGCATGCGTCGGATCATTACGACGCATGCGGGGATCCATTCGGACGGATTGATCCGGTGAGTCTGTACAGACCAGCGGATCAATCCGTTGGGATGGATTCAAGCGGATTGATTTGAAAGCATGTCTTCAAAATTTTATCCGCTTGAAATCCATCCCAGGGGATAAAAATCCGCGGAAACAGATCCGCTGGGTTGTACACACCAGCGGATCTATCCGCTGGAACTGATCCGCAGATCAATTCCAGCGGATAGATCCTCTCGTGTGTACGGGGCCTAACTTAACATTGTCAGACCCCTAAATTCTACTCAGAGCGATCCTTTTATATAATAGGATACCCGGTCATTTGAGCATACCTGGAGTGAGTGGGGGGTAAAGGACAGAGACCACGCTGGTGAAGAAAAATGCATAGCGCAGGGAAAGGCTTTTGGTGAGTAGGGTCAGCTCAAGCACTACACCGGTTTTGAGCAAATATCCCGGTATCTGGACCAGTAATGTAGAGCTCTTCTCAGCAGTATTATAGTACCATCCTGATATAATCGCAAACCACCACATCTCCAGGGGAAACCGTTCTCTGGTAATACAGGCCCCAAGCCTGGTGACACTGTATAAATAACAACTGCTATAAAACCTTATAACAGTGCATTCAAAAACAATCTTATTTCATTCCTGGTAATCCATGTATAATACCCAAGATAAATTACAACAAGAACTGTGTGTGTGATCTCTACCTGATTGAGTACACTGGTCTTAGGCCTTGTCTACATATTCTCTAAGAAAAAACAAACTGTGTAAAAGTTTACCTTAGCAAACCTGCTAAGGTAAAACGAACAACTTTGCACACCATTTGTTTTGGTGTACCTGAAATGTGTTTAGCTGATCTCAACTGAAAGTTCCATTTGGATTTAAATTGTAGCTTTACTTTTGTTGGTTGAACAATGTAAATTGCAGGGATTTCAAAAAACTTCATTGCAGACTTCTACCTTTTTTTTCCTGAAGAAATAGCTGTTTGTTTAACCAGTTTCACTGAATTAGATGATCAGGTTCATTATAATCACCTGGCACACGTTCAGTGTTCTAATGGGAAAAGAGGCAGGGTCTGCATACCTGTAGAAGTTGTGAATCCTTAAGGGGTATTTCACCAAAATAGAAATTCCCATTGCAGGGGGTGCAACTCAACGCAACTTAACTGTTAACAGAATGCCTCCAGGTTGCCTCATTGCATTAAGTTTTACAGTAAATTACAGAGGCTGCAGATTGAAATAGAATTTTTTTTTAATCATTTTAAATTGTAATATGTCTAGTATAGCCATTGTAAATGTGCTACTATTTTTTTAATTGCTATATTTTTTCATGAAAAGTGGAGTTATCCATTAAGCCAGGGGTGTCAAACTCAATTTCATTGTGGGCCGCATCTGCATTATGATTGCCCTGAAAAGGGCCGGTTATATCTGTAAGATTAGATGTCTAGCGCATCCCCTCCCCTTACATTAGATGTTAAGAGTCACGCCACCATCAGAAGTTGAGTCCCCCACTCTCCCTTACATCACAGTACACCCCCCTTTCCTTATGCTGCTGCTGGGAAGAAGCTGGATGCATTGCTTAAAAACAGAATGTAAGGGTCTTGAGGAGGACAAGAGGAGGGCAGCTGCAGGAGAGGTGCGAGAGCCACATGAAATGGCCTGGAGGGCCGGATTCGGCCCGCGGGCCTTGTGTTTGACACCTGTGCTTTAAGTATTAGTACATAACAAGCCAGCAAAACCCAAATTACATACACATTACATTTGTTTTATTTTTTTACATTTCCAAAGAAATAACTAACCTCATAGCAGCCTTGTGTTTACATCTATCCAGGCTTACCAAGCTTTCTTTTTTTTTTATCATGGCCAGCTAAATAATTTGATGTCTGTGCAGTGTGCACTTTTCTGAAATGTCATTCTCGATCATTTAATGGCATTGCAGCATTTACCACTGCACAAAAAAACTCTGCAAATGCCAACAAACTTTCATGCCTTTTAACCACTTAAGACCCAGACCAAAATGCAGGTAAAGGACCTAGCCAGTTTTTGCGATTCGGCACTACGTTGATTTAACTGACAATTGCGCGGTCGTGCGACATGGTTCCCAAACAAAATTGGCGTCCTTTTTTTCCCACAAATAGAGTTTTCTTTTGGTGGTATTTGATCACCTCTGCGGTTTTTATTTTTTGCGCTATAAAAAGTACAAAAATAGAGCGACAATTTTGAAAGAAAATTCAATATTTTTTCCTTTTTGCTATAATAAATATCCCCCAAAAATATATAAAAAAAACTATTTTTTTCCTCAGTTTAGGCCGATACGTATTCTTCTACATATTTTTGGTAAAAAAAATCGCAATAAGCGTTTATCGATTGGTTTGCGCAATATTCATACTGTTTACAAAATAGGGGATTGTTTTATTGTTTATTATTTATGACCGCAACATCATGGCGGACACATCGAACAATTTTGACACATTTTTGGGACAATTGTCATTTTCACAGCAAAAAATGCTATAAAAATGACAATTGCAGTTTGGGAGTTAACCACTAGGGGGCGCTGAAGGGATTAAGTGTGACCTCATATGTGTTTCTAACTGTAGGGGGCGGGGCTCGACGTGTGACGTCATTGATCTTGTTTCACCAATATCAGGGAACACACGATCAATGACAGCGCCACAGTGAAGAATGGGGAAGTTGTGTTTACACACAGCTCTCCTCGTTCTTCAGCTCCGGGGACCGATCGCGGAACTCCAGCGGCGATCGGGTCCGCGGGTCCCGCGGCCACTGAGCTTCGGACTGGGCTGTGGGCATGCGCCGCGCGCGCACTCGCGACCCACGGCTGGGCACTTAAAGAGGACGTACAGGTACGTGCTTGTGCCCAGCCGTGCCATTCTGCCGACGTATATGTGCAGGAGACGGTCCTTAAGTGGTTAAGTGTCACAGCCAGCTGACTTACTTTTTAGCTGTCTCTACCCAATTTTAAATTCCCATTTTGGGCCCTTTTACACTTTTGTGGTCTGTTACTTGTGGCATTTGGCACAATAATGTGCCTTGCGTAAAGGTAGCATGTTCATTTTAGTAGTGTAGCTCACCACAACGCATAGCATGTGGACAAGTGCGTTGACAGCTACTATACTTGTACGTTGGGATGGTATTCTAAAGGCATTGTGGTAACGTCGGTGTGATGCCGGGTACAGACGAGAGGATTTCCGCGGATTTGGATCCGATGGAGTGTACTCACCATCGGATCGAAATCCGCGCCGAAATCCCATCGCGATGACGTGTCACGCCGTCGCTGCGATGATGACGCGGCGACGTGCGCGAAGCTTGTCATATAAGGATACCCACGCATGCGTCGAATCATTACGATGCATGCGAGGGAGGGAATCGGACGGATCGATCCGGTGAGTCTGTACAGACCACCGGATCGATCCGCTGAAGCCGATTCCAGCGGATAGATTTCTTAGCATGCTAAGAAATTTTTATCTGCTGGAAATCGGTCGGCCCGAAAAAAATCCGCGGAAAAAGATCCGCTGGGATGTACACACCAGCGGATCTATCCGCTGGAACTGATCCGCAGATCAATTCCAGCGGATAGATCCTCTCGTGTGTACGGGGCCTGAGTGTGCCTTACTGCAATACATAGGTGTGAAATCAAGGTGTGAAATCAACCTGTGTAAAGTTGTACAACTTGGAAAATTGTTGCAAAGCTTTTCTGTGCTTTTATTACCCAGCCAGGTAAAAAGGATAATAGTAGAAATGGGTGAAGAGATAGAAGAAAAGCAAATGGCACATTCAGGTGTAACTGCATAGTGAAACAGTCCTGCTTCCAAAGACAACTTTACATCACCACTCTAGCCACAGTGGGTATAGTGCATCTGGACAGGCCTCTCTCACCAGCCTGGCCGCCAGAGTGTCACTCCAATTTAGGATTAAGTCTCTGCCACAGACCCTCCAAAAGGTTGGAGAAATTATGGTCCGGAATCCTCTTTCAGTAGATTGAGCACCCGGATCTCCTTCAAGTAGTTTTGGTCAAATTAGCAACTGAGAGGCGACCGACATCCAGCCTCTCAGAACCAAGGTTGTCCTCCGATGAATGGACAGGCCCCTCATCGGTCAGCTTCCTCCAATTGGACGGACAGCTCGGGACCACCTTCAGATTGGGGACCCAGTCGATCACTGGGCTAGCACAGCAGATCAATTGCTCCGGGCCAACATGGTCCCGGAACCAGGAACACTGCGACACACGCACACCCCGACCAGGAGGGCCATTTGCGGGGGTGTCGTGGATTGGCTACCCCAATGGTGGGCGCCACACAAGGAAGAATCCAGAGAAAATGGCGTCTGCCCCTTAAATGCCCCTCCCCAGCATGCACAGCGAGGTGGCCCACCCTCCTGACAGGCTGCTGAGAAGTGATACTCAAACACACTCGACCCCACTGCTGCCACCTGCCGTCCGGGGGGTGACGGGAGTCCCCGGACAAAAGGACAGCACACAGCACAGCCAAGCTAGAGCAGAGACCCCAAATTTAAACAATTAGATTAGTTCAGAGCCAACTATTTCTCAGAACTTTCCCCTACATTTCCAATAGCACCGGCTCTGAAAATAGCCAGGCGCTACACATATAAAGATTTAAAACTGTTTTTATTAATGTATTGGCATTTCAGGGTGAACTAATTTAAAAGTCATGCAACAAAGGGACTCATTTTGGTGGGGCTTTACACAATTCTACTACCACAGTTAGTGTTACTAAACCCAGGACCCTGCATTCACTATATGTGGTAACTTAGCTGGTTCACAGACTTCTTTCTCCATTTCGTAGGCTCAGTGCATCCTTCTCCAAGTTAGTCACCAGGCCCTTGCGACAACAAGGGTCCGTCCCTGGGTCTCAGGGCACAGCTTCCTTCATCTACAGGCAGGACAACTTCAGGATCCCTTCAGACCTAGGTTCAAATTCAGCACGTGTTAGGCCCCAAACAGGCTATGGTGTCTAATAGAATAGCTCAATCCAGCAAAATCTCCCCAGGCTTCAACTGGCAAAGCGCCGCGGTTTTAACCCTTTTTTAGCCGCTAGCGGTGGTTAAAAGCGCCCGCTAGTGGCCGAATAGCGCCGCAAAAAAGACGGTAAAGCGCAGCTAAAAATAGCAGTGCTTTACTGCCGACGCCGCCCGTACCCCAGTAGCCAAATTCAGTTTGTTGCTGTTGGAGTTTACTCTCACTTTCTGTTCTGTGAAACCACTGTCATCAGGACAGGAAGTGAAGGGAAGTATCCCTTGCCCTGGATAAATGTAAAAGATGACAGTTTTCTATCTACTGTAGCCATAAAAAAAAAAGGTTTTGGCTGGACATAGCCTTTAACAGTTTAGATTGCACTATAAGAATAATGTTAACATTTTATTGACAGTACATAAATGATAATGGTTTATAAACAGTAGATTATGAAGCATTTGCAGTCAATCCTTGCTGATTAGAGATTAGTGTAGTGATTTCTGTAAAACTGATTTAGCAGCAAATGTACTGAAGTAGCTTTTGCTGAAATTACGCTCTAGTTTCACCACACAGCTTGCTTTGGTGAAATATGCATGAAAAACTATTTATCATTAGCAAAACCTCCCAATGTTTCATTGCAAACCCTGTGAGCCTTTCAAACCCAGCATGGCAGCCACTGTTAAATTTGGGGAAAAACTGTGGCCCATGTGGCAAAAGCTTAGGACAGAGTAACAGGCCTGTGGAGGATTAAAACATAGTAAAATAGACCTTTTAACAAACAATGCTGGGTTTGCAATACTTAGGCAAAAAATGGCAACCTGTAAAATACATGAGCAGCATATGGGCAATTATGACAATATGCAGAGGACAAATAGGCAACCATGACAGTATGTGGACAACAAACAAGCCAGAACATTGCCTCCTCCTAGGCTTAAGAATTTTTTTGTGTTAATGCAGGTAGTTGATTACATTTTTGACTCATGTCCTTTGCTCAATGTTGTTGTGCATTTAGTTAGCACAGAAGAAAGTATATGTGGGGCTGCTAGCCCATATGACTGGTGTTCATGACTGGTAAACCTTGGATAGGCGTTCCTCCCAAGACCTCCTGCTCTCTAGCTCCCTTGTTACCTCCTCTTATACTCGCCTCCAGGACTTCTCCAGAGTCTCTCCCATCCTCTTGAACACCTTGCCCCGGTATGCCTGGTCAGCCCCTACCCTGTCTGCCTTTAGGTGAGTCCTGAAAATTCACTTATTCAGGGAAGCCTACCCCATATGACAGGTCCACCTAAGAACTGTACCTGAGCCACCTCCATCAGATCATCCCCTGCAGCTATTACAGTTTTACCTCCCTCTCCCATTAGATTGCAAGTTTCCTGAGCAGGGTCCTCCTGTCCCTTCTGTATTGAACTCTATTGTAAATGTACTGTCCCCCCTCTACATTGTAAAGCGCTGCGCAAACTGTTGGCACTATATAAATCCTGTATAATAATGTAGCGCTACCCCTGGAGGAGCCGCTTAATGTATGTTTGGTTCTGTACTCTGCCTCTCAACCCCAAGAACGATCTCAACCCCTCTGGCACACCTGCTTGATAATATTAGTGTGGAACCCAGCAATAGAGAGAAAACACAGTAATGATAAACCATGAAGTATATTTACAAAGGCCTTGAATTCCGTCGCATCACCAGCTGTGGTAGTAAATAGAGGCTCACACACAATATCAATAAACTATGTTTACTGAGGCAAATGAAAAAAGAATAAACACGGTCAAAGATATGAATTGACACAATGAATGATTGACAAAAATATTATTCAGTGCACATACAAATCATACACTTGGAACCTTATAATAACCTGATATGGTATATGTGAACAGGTGCACAGAGAGATAGGCTCTCAATACCTTTAACACATGTATTGAATACCTTCCCACCGAGGCCTCAGCACACAAACCGGTACCAAAAATGCACAACCAGTGAATACAGTAATACAATGCAGGTTCTAACTATATTTCACAAAATAGTTCCCACTAGGTTGCAGTTCAGAACAATTCTTCAATGTAGAGCTTTGTAAAGGAATAAAGTGATGAATGTTCCTCTATTTCCAGGTTGTCTTCAGCTAGCTTATTTTATACTGCAGTGTTGAGTTGTGTGATTATTTGTAATCCAAGAGAAACAGAGAAAGAACAATAACTGTAGAATAGGATGCTATGGATTCCTTAACCACTTAAGCCCCGGACCATTATGCAGCCAAATGACTGGGCCACTTTTTGCGATTCGGCACTGCGTCGCTTTAACTGACAATTGTGCGGTCATGTGACGTGGCTCCCAAACAAAATTTACATCCTTTTTTCCACTCTTAAAGAGGATGTATATATACATCCTTCTGCCTGTCCGTGCCATGCTGCCGACGTATATAGTCGTCAAGCAGTTAATTGAAGAACCATTCCCACTTGTGATTCCTTTTATGTGTGAGTGATACAGTACTGACCTCACAGCACAGGGGAGACAAGGCCCCAAAGTCTGGTTGTAAGATGCTCAGGTGCAGCAGGTCCACAACCGTGGAACTACAGGTCTCAGCAGCATTCAGCAGAATGAAACTCCCTCAGCAATACCGCAGTCACTACTTGGATAGGCAGGAGCCCTCTCACCACTGCAGATCCCAGCAGATGTTAGACTTCGCCAGAATCTCTGTCTCTGTATCTTTGCTCTTTATACTGTGTCTCTGCTCTGTATAATGGCGGCTGACCGGTTCCCTCACCATGGGATGATTCACCACTGATGGAGATGCACATCGATATTCACCTGGGGTCCCCCTCTCTCAGGCAGGACGTCCCAACTCACGGCGGAGACCTGAATCGTGCGGGGAAATGATCTAAGAGCCAGTATCTCTCCCTCAGGTCTGGTCTCTTCACTCCCTCATGGCTGACTGAACTTTTCCCTCAGGTCTGTACAATCTCTTCCATTGGCTGTTGTGACTCTGCTCCTGATTGGTTTTTCTCTTCCAGCCATTAGAAGCACAATAGAGGCCACTCAATCCAGAGCTGTGTGTGTGTCAGCTCATATTACACTCACTCAGTCAGTGAAGACAGGAAGGAGATGGGGGTGGAAAAAGTCCAGACATGACAGGCAACTTTCTCCCTAACTCAAACTGGAAAGCCTGTGTAAATTGTTCTGGCCAACTTGATGAGATTTGCGGGTTATAGAGTGAGACACCCGCTACAATAATAAAAAGCTGGTTCATGATGTTTTATCTAAAAATAGATAAAAAAATTAATTAAACCTGCAGACTCATTCCTGTATCAATATAGGGTCACCATATTCCAGCTAATAGTGGATCATAATGTTACAATTAAACATAGTTGCATGCAGATTTCCCTTCATTAATGAATCAGGTACAATTTAGGATTTTAATCAGAGTATAAATTCAAATGAAATGTTGCTCAGTTTACTCTAGTAAATTCAGTTTCTTGCTATGGTGCTCCCTGCCTCTAACTAAGGAACTGATATAGGCATGCTTGAGCTTTCAAGATGATAATTCTTCATGTCAAAGTTGAGAAGTATCATAATCCAGCACTATCTTTCATTGCATGGATGATAGTTTCTATCAATCCTAATGATGCAATTGATAGGAATAATATACAATTAGTCCCCTATATACACTAACGAATGAGGCCATGTGCAATTATCTACTGGAGACTGTGCAGGGTTCCCTGCCACCAAATGCAGACAGGAAGCCCCGTTCAAAACAATGGGTGGCCGACAGCATGCGTTGGCATGCATTGATCAACACATCCCAGTGCATCTGGTATGAATGGACCCTTAGAGATTTTATTACCTCCTTAATTTATTAAATGGAGTTCTTAAATAATGTACCTGTTGCTAGGCAACACAATATGAACCAACATCATCATGAAATAGCATGCAACATAATGTGGCTGACTAAATTAAATTGGACTGATCAGTAAATCTGCACAATCACACTTACAGCAAGGTTATACTGTTTTATTTTCAACTGTCCTCAGCTCCTCCTTTATTCCTCAGCTCCGAACAAGTGGCCATCGCTAGATACACTCTTTCATCCTCTGCTTAAGAGAAATGTAATATATACTGTCCTCATACACGTTAGCACGGTGTGTAATCTGACATGTAGTAAACCGACCCCGTATTCAAGTAGAGAAGAAATTGGACTGCTTTAACTTCCTCGTTTATTGATAGTAGAATGACAGGAAAGCGGTGAAACTACAGAATAAAACAGTAGCATTTAGAACATAGTCTATGGTACATGGCCTAAGACACAGAATTATCTGCTATGCATGTGGCACATGAGGTAATACAAATGATAACAACTAGCTATGAAAAAACAAGTAACACATTTAAGCTAAGATAAATGTCACAAGATAGTGCCCTTACCGACTATGCTTGAAAACAGGCTCAATAGCTGGCTGATGAGGTAGGAACCAAGGGATAATGATTAGGCTCCTGAGACAAGATGGTGACTGCATACTGTTATAAGACAGGACTGACAAAGAAGCAGGAAGTTTCCAGAATACCCCAGGGCTCCCATAATACATAGAGAAAACAAGACTAAATGTAATTCATGAACTGGTCAGTAGATCGTGCTGTTGCCACACAATGTAAAGTACATGAATTATAAGACAGGTAAAAATAATGCAATGTCAACTAATAACATACAAACAACTGGACCTAGATCTAGGGACAGAACATAATAGGATGTCATTAGTTTTTTGCAGGCAGTAGGAAAGCATTTTGCCAGCTGCCCCTGACTATTTCTGGCATCCTATAGAAAAAAGAGGAAGAAGTCAGGTGCTTAGCTAGGTAAGGCATCATATGTACATACAGTTAGGAACCTACTGCACATGCACCAGGATTTCCATGATTGTGTCAGCATAATTCTGGAAGCAGATGTGCACCCTGGACCAGTGGCAGCCGGTGGTAAACATTACCACCCCTGGTCTGTCGGTCGGTCGGCGGGCGGGCGGGTCTGGTGCACTTACCTCATCCATGCAGAGCTTCACCGGTGGCTACCCTTGCTCGGGAGTGGTGGTGACAGCTTTCCCTTCCTCTGCTCTCCATAGGCATTGACGGCTACCGTTTTCTCCCTCCTCCTCGGCAGCCAATCGGGTGTCTTCTCTTTTGGGCCAATCAGAAAACGGGTCTCAGACCTGCTTCTGATTGGCCGGATTGAGGATCAGTGTTACAACAGCGAATGTTCATTCGCTGTTGAAACACCGAATGTTCATTCGCTGTTGAAACACCTGGGTGGGCTCATGATGCAATGCTCTGCACTCCGAGCCCACTCTACTTTGAAGCCTATTAGAGCCTATGGCTCTAATCAGGTGCATAAAAAAAAACACCCGCCTCTGTAATTCAGGCACGGGAGGATTTGGACGGTACTAAAAGATGTTGAGTCTTTTCTATTATCTCTACTAATACAAATTTCTATACCGGTATACCCACTAATTGCGGCTCATTTTTGTTACTCAACATCTTTTAGTACCGTCCAAATCCTTCTGTGTCTGCCCCTGGGGGGAACACCCTGCGGGGTGTCTCAAATTTGCTACATATAGCCCTTTTGGGATTACATTGGTAAGTCATGTCTTGTTGCTATTTAAAGTCACTCCTTAATAAACTAGATCATCTATAGCTCTGCTATAATGGAGTAAATTTTTGACATTGCATTCATGAAATTATATATCTTCTCAGATGTTATAGATAGACACCTCTTGAAGAAGCGGCAGTGGCCGCGAAACATGTCAAGGATACGTCATTATTCACATTACTATTTCGCCTCTACCTATCTGTGGAGTTTGTAAATGCTTTTAATTTTGTGTGTCTTGTCACCTTTGTGACTTCCAAGTTTTATATTTTTGTAATTATTTTTTTGTAATAAATTGTTAATCTTTCTATAAATAAGCGTTTGTTTCTGGGTACCGCAACAGTCCTACTACCACTGGCGATTAAGGCCCCCTTAGGAGTAGTCCCTGATATATCTCCGTTTTCCTTTCTTCAATTACTATAGGATGATGGTACCCACCCCTATCCTTGCTGAACTAATGAGGCAATCCCCTTAATTTATATATATATATATACATATATATACAAGGTTTTCTTTGTTTCTGTTACAAAATTTTGAAAATAAATCATCTTTCTTCATAAATTTAAGCCAAAATTTATATATACGATAGTTTGTGGACTAAATGATAAACACTGATTTTGGTTATTTTCCCCAACAAATGTAGCAGAATCCATTTTTGCCTAAATTTATGAAGAAAGATGATTTATTTTAAAAATGTTGTAACAGAAACGAAGAAAACCTTGCATATAGATGCGTTTACATGTGTTGGAGGCATGTTCAACATTTTTTCTGCTCTTCGGCTCCTCTACAGAACGTGCCTTTGGTGACTTTTGTTTCAGCCTGTATAACCCCCTTTTCCAAAACACCTGCAAAAGCCTATGCATGCAAGAACACAAAAGCTTACACAGAAGTGTATTTACATGCTGAAAAAAAAAAAAAAACACTCAATGCCTATAAAAGCAAATTTTTTTTTACACCCAGTGTGCATGAGTCCTCACAATTATGTTCCAAAATCTACCAGCACTGATAGATCGCTATTAAAAACAACTGTTCTGTATCCTTTTTGTTGGTAAATTTCACACGGTTTTTCTGCTTCTAATTGTTTTTCCAGATGACAAGTTCACTACAATCCGTCTCAGCATTTACCAAGAACGATCACAATTTAATTTAATATTCCTTTTCTAGTTTAGCCTTGCATTGGCATCACCTGACATAATTGTTAGCATTTCATCACAACAGAGCTCTGCAGTACTCCTTGCAGTACGCACAATTAACTCCAGAGAAAAGCTTTACATTGTATTCAAATGACGTTAGAAGAAAAGCTATGCAGTGTATCCAAGGGCAACAACACTATAAAGCTGCGTCTGATCATGTGACTACATATCTAAGTATAGGAAAAAGATAGATAGAAAAATCATATATTTAGGAAAAATGTTTTTCATGACTTGCAGGTAAGACCAGAGCAATAAACAATTCCAAACTAAGGACAGGCAATTATATTTCCCTGTTCTTTTTCCATCAATAGTAACAGCAGTAGAAATAAGTATCCTCTTTTCTTTAGGTATCATTTTATTTTGACTTGAAATATTCTTTATTACATTTTTTAATTTATAACAAACAATCAAACCACTAATATCCATTCCCCCACCCCCCTTTACATTCAAAAAGATGCAAAAACAACATTAGTAAAAAATAGAGACAAGCGATAGAAACATCCTCAACACCCATATCACTATTCTAAACCAAACATCCTACCTTAAAGGGTTGTAAAGGTAAAAAAAAAATTCCCTAAATAGCTTCCTTTACCTTAGTGCAGTCCTCTTTCACTTACCTCATCCTTTGATTTTGCTTTTAAATGTCCTTATTCCTTCTGAGAAATCCTCACTTCCTGTTCTTCTGTCTGTAACTCCACACAGTAATGCAAGGCTTTCTCCCTGGTGTGGAGAAAGCCTCTTGAGGGGGGAGGGGGTGAGCAGGCAAGTCAGGACACTCTCTACTTTGCAGATAGAGAAAGGAGCTGTGTGTTAGTGGGCGTCCTGACTATCCTGCTTGCCCCCTCCCCCCTCAAGAGGCTTTCTGCACACCAGGGAGAAAGCCTTGCATTACTGTGTGTAGTAACAGACAGAAAAACAGGAAGCAAGGATTTCTCATAAGAAAAAAGGACATTTAAAAGCAAAATCGAAGGATGAGGTAAGTGAAGGAGGACTGCACTAAGGTAAAGGAAGCTAGTTAGGGATTTTTTTTTTTTACCTTTACAACCCCTTTAAGATTGTATTTAGTATAGAGTTTTCTGCTCACTCATACCCCACTCACCCTAAATTACCCCCTCCCCTTAGCCCCTGGGTCACCAGCCTTTTCCTTTTCCATTTTGTGGATCACACTTCTTCCAACAATCTTCTCCAAAAAATGTCCACTTATTCACCCCCACAACCACCATCCTTGGTGGTTGTGGGGGTCTGCAGGTAGGGGGCTTATCGGAATCTGGAAGCCTCCTTTAACAAGGTGACCCCCAGATCCTGGCCCGTCCCTATGTGTATTGGTAAGGGGTACACTTTGCGGCAGGGACTGTTTTAAACACGGGAAAATGTGCTACTTTACAGGCATACTATAGACGCCCCCCAGGTACGAAATGTAAAGGAATATTTCACTTTTATTGTTTCACTTTAAGCAATATTAAAATCACTGCTCCTGAAAAAACAGCCATTTTTGAAACTTTTTTTGCACTGATACATGTCCCCTGGGGCAGGACCCAGGCCCCCAAACACTTTTTATGACAAAAACTTGCATATAAGCCTTTAAAATTAGCACTTTTGGTTTTTCATGTTAGTGTCCCATAGACTTTAACCACTTCAGATCCGTAGGACGTCCTGGGACGTCCTGGACTTTGAGTGGTGATATCTGAATGATGCCTGCAGCTGCAGGCATCATTCAGATATCTCTGTCTTCAGCCGGCGATTCTGTGCACCAGAAGAACGATCAAAGCGGCGGTTCCGCTTTGATCGTTGGTTATTTTCCCCAACAAATGTAGCAGAATACATTTTTGCCTAAATTTATGAAGAAAGATGATTTATTTTAAAAATGTTGTAACAGAAACGAAGAAAACCTTGCATATAGATGCGTTTACATGTGTTGGAGGCATGTTCAACATTTTTTCTGCTCTTCGGCTCCTCTACAGAACGTGCCTTTGGTGACTTTTGTTTCAGCCTGTATAACCCCCTTTTCCAAAACACCTGCAAAAGCCTATGCATGCAAGAACACAAAAGCTTACACAGAAGTGTATTTACATGCTGAAAAAAAAAAAAAACACTCAATGCCTATAAAAGCAAATTTTTTTTTACACCCAGTGTGCATGAGTCCTCACAATTATGTTCCAAAATCTACCAGCACTGATAGATCGCTATTAAAAACAACTGTTCTGTATCCTTTTTGTTGGTAAATTTCACACGGTTTTTCTGCTTCTAATTGTTTTTCCAGATGACAAGTTCACTACAATCCATCTCAGCATTTACCAAGAACATCACAATTTAATTTAATATTCCTTTTCTAGTTTAGCCTTGCATTGGCATCACCTGACATAATTGTTAGCATTTCATCACAACAGAGCTCTGCAGTACTCCATGCAGTACGCACAATTAACTCCAGAGAAAAGCTTTACATTGTATTCAAATGACGTTAGAAGAAAAGCTATGCAGTGTATCCAAGGGCAACAACACTATAAAGCTGCGTCTGATCATGTGACTACATATCTAAGTATAGGAAAAAGATAGATAGAAAAATCATATATTTAGGAAAAATGTTTTTCATGACTTGCAGGTAAGACCAGAGCAATAAACAATTCCAAACTAAGGACAGGCAATTATATTTCCCTGTTCTTTTTCCATCAATAGTAACAGCAGTAGAAATAAGTATCCTCTTTTCTTTAGGTATCATTTTATTTTGACTTGAAATATTCTTTATTACATTTTTTAATTTATAACAAACAATCAAACCACTAATATCCATTCCCCCACCCCCCCTTTACATTCAAAAAGATGCAAAAACAACATTAGTAAAAAATAGAGACAAGCGATAGAAACATCCTCAACACCCATATCACTATTCTAAACCAAACATCCTACCTTAAAGGGTTGTAAAGGTAAAAAAAAAATTCCCTAAATAGCTTCCTTTACCTTAGTGCAGTCCTCTTTCACTTACCTCATCCTTTAATTTGGCTTTTAAATGTCCTTATTCCTTCTGAGAAATCCTCACTTCCTGTTCTTCTGTCTGTAACTCCACACAGTAATGCAAGGCTTTCTCCCTGGTGTGGAGAAAGCCTCTTGAGGGGGGAGGGGGTGAGCAGGCAAGTCAGGACACTCTCTACTTTGCAGATAGAGAAAGGAGCTGTGTGTTAGTGGGCGTCCTGACTATCCTGCTTGCCCCCTCCCCCCTCAAGAGGCTTTCTGCACACCAGGGAGAAAGCCTTGCATTACTGTGTGTAGTAACAGACAGAAAAACAGGAAGCAAGGATTTCTCATAAGAAAAAAGGACATTTAAAAGCAAAATCGAAGGATGAGGTAAGTGAAGGAGGACTGCACTAAGGTAAAGGAAGCTAGTTAGGGATTTTTTTTTTTTTACCTTTACAACCCATTTAAGATTGTATTTAGTATAGAGTTTTCTGCTCACTCATACCCCACTCACCCTAAATTACCCCCTCCCCTTAGCCCCTGGGTCACCAGCCTTTTCCTTTTCCATTTTGTGGATCACACTTCTTCCAACAATCTTCTCCAAAAAATGTCCACTTATTCACCCCCACAACCACCATCCTTGGTGGTTGTGGGGGTCTGCAGGTGGGGGGCTTATCGGAATCTGGAAGCCTCCTTTAACAAGGCGACCCCCAGATCCTGGCCCGTCCCTATGTGTATTGGTAAGGGGTACACTTTGCTGCAGGGACTGTTTTAAACACGGGAAAAATGTGCTACTTTACAGGCATACTATAGACGCCCCCCAGGTACGAAATGTAAAGGAATATTTCACTTTTATTGTTTCACTTTAAGCAATATTAAAATCACTGCTCCTGAAAAAACAGCCATTTTTGAAACTTTTTTTTGCACTGATACATGTCCCCTGGGGCAGGACCCAGGCCCCCAAACACTTTTTATGACAAAAACTTGCATATAAGCCTTTAAAATTAGCACTTTTGGTTTTTCATGTTAGTGTCCCATAGACTTTAACGGGGTTCCGCGGCATTTGAATTTTCCCAGAACTCAGCATATTGTTCAGTGTTCGCCAAAACATCCGAACAACCAAAGTTCGGCCCGAACATATGCTCGGGCCGAACCATTTGCCCATTCCTAATAGCGACACCAGTGGGTCTAGTTCCAATATATGCCTCTACTGCCCCTCAGTTATGTTTCCTAAGTCCTCCTCCCACCTCCTCTTACTAGGGGGGACTCCAGTCCCATCAAAAACCTTCCTGCATATATGGAGATATAGACTAAAAATTAATCCCTTGGAGGTGCTTGCAGTGATTACCTTCTGGAGAAGGGGAATCTCACTCCATTCTAGTGCCCTTTATTTAAACTACGCTCCAAGAGCATGCCTAATTTGCAAGTACCTAAAAAAGGACCGTTTTGGGATAGCATATTCTTCCCTAAGTTTCTAAAACGATTTCAGGATCAAGGTATCATTTTATTTAAACGATAAGTACAACTTTAAAAAAGAAAATTATACATGCACTTAACGATAAATGTGTAGCAGTCTGTAAAGCATTGCACCCATGATCAGCAGATCGCAGGTGCAAAGCAGGGCTCTCGTAGACTGTCACAGTTACACAATGACAGGAAGAATCAATGAACTACCTAGAGCACTCAACAGCGCTCTGGTAGTTCATTGAAAACTACAAGCCGACAGCTACAAAGACTGTCAGAACTTTTAATTCATTCATAAACAGAACTTTGTGAATGAGCGACGTGGCTGTGTAGATGGATCCTGACATGGCTGAAACCTTTTCAAATAGTGACAGCGAGTATGGGGAGAAGATCCTGGCCTGCTGTCACAGGGAGTGTGGGGATCAGGGAGCGGTTGCAGGAGTAGGAACATGTTACCTGTCCTACCCTAAAAACGGATGGAACATGTGAACTTATCCTTTAACATACAGTATTATTACCAGAAAGCCTGCAAAAGCCACACAGACTTACTGTATACTACAGTAGTAAAATTATTGTGTATAGTGCCCCCTGACCCCTTCAGGGAGGGATGACATTTCACCTCAGAGTGCTGGTTCTTAGGCATGGTGGGTGTGGATATTTGTAGAAAAGATAAGCGCCAGACACTTTTAGGCCCCATGCACACGAGAAGCAAATGCAAACTCATCTAAACACAAGTTTTCAAAGGCAAAAACCGGCGTTTAAAACGCTCCTTTTTGACGCGAATTTCGCGGCGTTTTACCGCGTTTGCGTTTATAAGCATTTGGTTAAGAAACATCATAATACCCTCCCTAAGCTCAAAAAACAGTATTATTTAACCATTTCAGCTATTTTGTGAGACCAGAGCAGCTGAGAGAGCAGCAGTGTACGTGTATTTAGCGTGTCACTTGCCACGTCACCTGCCAAGTTGTGAATTGTCCACTTGCCACGTCATCTGCCATGTCACCTGGCCACGCCACATGCCACAAGTTGTGGATTGTCCACTGGCCACGTCACCTGGCCACGTCACCTGCCATGTCACCTGGCCACGTCACCTGCCACAAGTTGTGGATTTTCCACTTGCCATGTCACCTGGCCACGTCACCTGCCACAAGTTGTGGATTGTACACTGGCCACGTCACCTGCCACATCAACTGGCCACGTCACCTGCCACAAGTTGTGGATTGTCCACTTGCCACGTCACCTGACCACGACACCTGCCACAAGTTGTGGATTGTCCACTTGCCACGTCACCTGCCACAAGTGGATTATGCACTTGCCAAATCACCTGGCCACGTCACCTGCCACAAGTTGTGGATTGTCCACTGGCCACGTCACCTGGCCACGTCACCTGCCATGTCACCTGGCCACGTCACCTGCCACAAGTTGTGGATTGTCCACTTGCCATGTCACCTGGCCACGTCACCTGCCACGTCACCTGGCCACATCACCTGCCACGTAACCTGGCCAAGTCACCTGCCACAAGTTGTGGATTGTCCACTGGCCACGTCACCTGGCCACGTCACCTGCCATGTCACCTGGCCACGTCACCTGCCACAAGTTGTGGATTGTCCACTTGCCATGTCACCTGGCCACGTCACCTGCCACAAGTTGTGGATTGTCCACTGGCCACGTCACCTGCCACATCAACTGGCCACGTCACCTGCCACAAGTTGTGGATTGTTCACTTGCCACGTCACCTGACCACGACACCTGCCACAAGTTGTGGATTGTCCACTTGCCACGTCACCTGCCACAAGTGGATTATGCACTTGCCAAATCACCTGGCCACGTTACCTGCCACAAGTTGTGGATTGTCCACTGGCCACGTCACCTGCCATGTCACCTGGCCACGTCACCTGCCACAAGTTGTGGATTGTCCACTTGCCATGTCACCTGGCCACGTCACCTGCCACGTCACCTGGCCACATCACCTGCCACGTCACCTAGCCACATCACCTGCCACAAGTTGTGGATTTTCCACTGGCCACGTCACCTGCCACATCAACTGGCCACATCACCTGCCAAGTTGTGAATTGTCCACTTGCCACGTCACCTGGCCACGCCACCTGCCACAAGTTGTGGATTGTCCACGTCACCTGGCTATGTCACCTGCCACGTCACCTGGCCACGTCATCTGGCCACGTCACCTGCCACAAGTTGTGGATTGTCCACTGGCCATGCCACCTGCCATGTCAACTGGCCACGTCACCTGCCACAAGTTGTGGATTGTCCACTGGCCACGTCACCTGCCACATCACCTGGCCACGTCACCTACCACAAGTTATGAAATTGTCCACTTGCCATGTCACCTGGCTACGTCACCTGCCACGTCACCTGGCCACATCACCTGCCACGTCACCTGGCCACGTCACCTGCCACAAGTTGTGGATTGTCCACTGGCCACGTCACCTGCCACATCAACTGGCCACGTCACCTGCCAAGTTGTGAATTGTCCACTTGCCACGTCACCTGGCCACGCCACCTGCCACAAGTTGAGGATTGTCCACGTCACCTGGCTATGTCACCTGCCACGTCACCTGGCCACATCACCTGGCCACGTCACCTGCCACAAGTTGTGGATTGTCCACTGGCCATGTCACCTGGCCACGTCACCTGCCACATCACCTGGCCACGTCACCTACCACAAGTTGTGGATTGTCCACTTGCCACATCACCTGCCTCAAGTTGTGTATTGTCCACTTGCCACGTCATCTGCCATGTCACCTGGCCACCCCACCTGCCACAAGTTGTGGATTGTCCACTGGCCACGTCACCTGCCACGTCAACTGGCCACGTCACCTGCCGCAAGTTGTGGATTGTCCACTTGCCATGTCACCTGGCCATGTCACCTGCCACATCACCTGGCCACGTCACCTGCCACAAGTTGTGGATTGTCCACTGGCCACATCACCTGCCACGTCAACTGGCCACGTCACCTGCAATAAGTTGTGGATTGTCCACTGGCCACGTCACCTGGCCACGTCACCTGCCACAAGTTGTGGATTGTCCACTTGCCATGTCACCTGCCACGTCACCTGGCCACATCACCTGCCACGTCACCTGGCCACGTCACCTGCCACAAGTTGTGGTTTGTCCACTGGCCACATCACCTGCCACATCAACTGGCCACGTCACCTGCCAAGTTGTGAATTGTCCACTTGCCACGGCATCTGCCACGTCACCTGGCCACGTCACCTGCCACAAGTTGTGGATTGTCCACTGGCCACATCACCTGCCACGTCAACTGGCCATGTCACCTGCCACAAGTTGTGGATTGTCCACTGGCCACGTCACCTGCCACATCACCTGCCTACGTCACCTGCCACAAGTTGTGGATTGTCCACTGGCCACGTCACCTGCCACGTCAACTGGCCACGTCACCTGCCACAAGTTGTGGATTGTCCACTTGCCACGTCACCTGGCCACATCACCTGCCACATCACCTGGCCACGTCACCTACCACAAGTTGTGGATTGTCCACTTGCCACGTCACCTGCCTCAAGTTGTGTATTGTCCACTTGCCACATCATCTTACATGTCACCTGGCCACCCCACCTGCCACAAGTTGTGGATTGTCCACTGGCCACGTTACCTGGCCACGTCACCTGCCACAAGTTGTGGATTTTCCACTTGCCATGTCACCTGGCCACGTCACCTGCCACAAGTTGTGGATTGTCCACTGGCCACGTCACCTGCCACGTCAACTGGCCACGTCACCTGCCACAAGTTGTGGATTGTCCACTGGCCACGTCACCTGCCATGTCACCTGGCCACGTTACCTGCCACAAGTTGTGGATTGTCCACTTGCCATGTCACCTTGCTACGTCACCCGCCATGTCACCTGGCCACATCACCTGCCACATCACCTGGCCACGTCACCTACCACAAGTTGTGGATTGTCCACTTGCCACGTCACCTGGCCATGTCACCTGCCACAAGTTGTGGATTGTCCACTGGCCACGTCACCTGCCACAAGTTGTGGATTGTCCACAATGCAATGCAATCAATTACATTTTTATGTTTTTTTTATGGTTTTTCATCATTTGCCATCATTTTTGAGATTTCTAATGTAAAAAAATAGGTCACCTTTAAAAACGCCTATAAACGAAATCGCGGCAAAACGCCGGTACCGCGTTTTGCCGCGATTTGCCGCGATTTGGCGCGATTTGCGTCTAAGACGCGAAAGCTGAAAGCGTCTGAACCCAAAATTTTGGGTTTGGAAAAACGGCCCTAAACCCAACTGCTTTGAAACGCCAAAAAACGTGATGTGCATGGACACATAGGATAACATTAAATGTGTTCAGGGGCAGTTGAAAAAAATGCCCAAATGCCTCTGAACTCGAGCTTAGCAGCGTCTCGTGTGCATGGGGCCTTAGAATGCAAAGGTGAGTTTATTGCTCACAACAGGAAAAAAAATGTGGGAGAGAGGGTTGGAGCACAGGACACCCCAGAACAATATGCAAAATGCTCAACAGACTCCAAAAAACAGCACAGATAGACAGCAATACAGAACCAAGGCCCTAGGCCTGCACCCAATGTTCTGTATCTACATAGCCACAGCTGTCTCCTCTAGAAACAAAACTCACAACATTATATGGAATTTCCTTGGATGAGTTCACCTTGATGTTTACCCAGCCTCATGAAGAGTCTCCTCTGGTACTTCATCTCAGAACTCCATCCTTCTCAGCATGCCCCCAGGCAACAAGAGGTTCTTGCTCTCTGGAAGATGTTTTCCCATGCCACCAGGCAGCAACCAGGCTTTCTCCGGCAGAGCCCCCAAACACATGGCTAGGCCTCAGGCAGCAGCTGCTCTTCAGATCACCCGACTTCCTTCAAAGATATACTCTCTCCCTGCATCCTCAGCGGTCAGAGAAACTCCTGCTAAGGAAAGTATGCAAGTTCATAACCGGAATTTACTGTAGCTCATCATACTAATGTCAAAGGCAACAGTGCCAACTACTGACAAAAGAGAGGAACCACAGCAAAACCAGGCTTAGGAGAAAACCCAAATGATCACTAAGACTAAAAATTAGCCAGGCTAGCTACCACCTGGCACAGCTAAATTTACTAGTAGACCTGTTTAGGACAAGGGTGCTACACAAGGCTGAAGCCCTGTACACACGGGCCAGAAACTCATCAGAAAAAAACTTTGTTTTTCCTGACGAGATTCTTGGCAAGAATCTCTTGCCGCCCGAGTGTACAGACTTTCCTTTCAAAAGAACCACGGTTCTCTTAAAAGGCAAGAACACAGTGACATCATCGCGTATGACCAGCATGCGCTCCTCACATTCGATGCCGTCGCCACCATACTGCTGCACCCTACCTATGCCTAGGAAGCTACTGCGCATGCGTCAAAGTCATTTCGACCATGCAGGGGTTTCCACGGGCGACCAGGTAAGTATACACACTCTCGGGTTTCTCGGCAGGAAAACTGCTGAGAATCTCACGACGAGTAAATAGAGAACATGTTCTCTATTTTTCTCGTCTAGATTCTGGGCAGTTTTCTTGTCGAGAATCCTGAAAGCCTCGTACACACGCTCGGTATACTCGGCAATAAAGCTCTGCTAGCAGTTTTCTTGCTGGTTCTTGCCGGGTAAACCGAGCGTGTGTACAAGTCTTCACCCTTGTAAATAAACATACTCACAATATTTTTTGTACACATGTCACCCTTTAAATTTATGGGATTATTTATTAAAGGGAATTGGTCACCACCGAACATTTATAATAATCTCTCACCCAATGACTTGTTCTGCCCCACTTTCGTGTAATTTTTTTGTGTTGTATCAAACTGCATTAGGTTTGTATTGTTTTTGTAGTAGCATCTGTTTTTAGCCTTTTTTCCGGGCAATTGAAGCCAGTGATGAAGGGACAGGAGGCTGAGCCGAGCTCCGCTGTCTGTATCTATAGATGCAGGCAGAGGGACTTGAAAGCGAGCCTGCACGAGTGCCCCATAGGAAGCTATTCTTTATGGGGGCACTCGTCAGAGAGGAGGAACCAGAAGCGCAGAGAAGAGGAGGTTACTTTGCAGAGAGCAGGTAAACATAAACCTGTTTATTATTATTTTCTTAGCCTTTACAACCACTTCAAATTTAGCATGTTTTAATCCAGTTCAAATATCAATGCACTCATCTTTATTTGGTATATGTCTATCAATATTTAGGTTATTTGTAGGATCATTTAAAGGAAGAAATTAACAGATGCCTTGAATTTATCAGTGTTCTGAAATGAGCTTTTTTCTGCTGTTCTGCTTCATAAAAGCTGTGTCTGATATAGATTTACCATTTGCTGTTTTTACATGCAACCATGTGTTCTTTCAGTTTAATATCCGTCTCCATGGATCTTCAAGAAACTTGTTTCTGTACATGATTTTTGTTCGTTTCCAGCCTTTGTTTACCACACTAGCATAACTACCAAAGTAATTGAGAGTGTTTTTTGAAAGGGCTGCTTTTGGTCTCTAATGGGTTTGAAGTTAAAAGGGCAACCATTTTGTCCCTTAATTCATTTCCAAACTACTATTAGCGTAACATTTTACTTTTTTTGTATATATAAAAAAAAAAATAGTCCCACTTGATACAGTAAGTCCTAGAAAAGTTTCACGGGGACAATCAGATAATTTTGCTTGTTATTGTAGTTTTGCTGATGTTAGTCCCCTCTCCTGGGTGACACCACTTCCCATCTTAAAAAATGTGATGGAAATTTTGGATCAGTGGCAGTAAATAGTTCAAATTATCAAGCCTATTATTTACCCCCATGGAAGTAAATTTAGTTTGAAATCCAGTGCCTACAGTACATAGTATACAGCTTAACCACTTCCCTACCCACCAATAGTGATAACGTCCGCAGGAGGGATCTCCCAACCTGGGCGGGCGTCACTCGGGAGCCGGTGCATGTGCCCGGCGGCCGCGATGCCCGCCGGGCTTCTGCGATTGCCAGATAACAGAGCAGGACCGTGGTTCTATGTGTGTAAACACACAGATTCACGTCCTGTCAGGTGAGAGGAGACCGATGGTGTGTTCCCAGTACAGAGGAACACCGATCAGCCTCCTCCCCTTGTGAGTCCCCTCCCCCTACAGTTAGAATCACTCCCTAGGTAACACAATTAACCCCTTGATCGCCTCCTAGTGTTTACCTCTTCCCTGCCAGTGACATTTACACAGTAATCAGTGCAATTTGATAGCACTGATCGCTGTATAAATGTGAATGGTCCCAAAACAGTGTCAAAAGTGTCTATGACCGCGGCAATGTCACAGTCACAATAAAAATCGCAGATCGCTGCCATTATTAGTAACAAAAAAATAAAACAAAAAATGCCATAAATCTATCCCCTATTTTGTAGATGCTATAACTTTTGCGCAAACCAATCAATATACACTTATTGCAATTTTTTTAATAAAAAATATGTAGAAGAATATATATCAGCCTAAATTGAGGAAAAAAATTGTTTTAGTTTTTTTAGATTTGGATATTTATTATAGCAAAAAGTAAAAAAATATTGTGTGATTTTCAAACTTGTCACTTTTCTTTTGTTTATAGCGCAAAAAAATAAGAACCGCAGAGGTGATTAAATACCACCAAAACAAAGCTCTATTTGTGTGCTGAAAACTAAAAATTGGCCTGGGCAGGAAGGGGGTGAAAATGGCCTGTATTGAAGTGGCTAACCACTTCCCTACCATAGGACGTCATATGACGTCCTGGACTTTAGGGGGGATATCTGAATGATGCCTGCAGCTACAGGCGTCATTCAGATATCCTTCTTTTCAGCTGGCGATTCTGCACACTATAAGAATGATCAAGAAATGATCCACTGCTTTCGATTCTTATAGTCAGCAGGAGGGGACATCTCCCCTCTACCGCCGCCATCCGGTGCTTCTCCAGGCTCTCCCGCGCCATCGGAGGCCCGGAGAAGGAATCGACCGGCGCCGGATGAGGAGGATAGAGATTTCCTGTGACCAGATGGTCACCGGTCATCTCTATGACCGTCGGAAACCCGGGCGCGACGTTATGACATCACGCCCCGGTACGCGGAAGTAAACAAAGCCGCAATCGCGTCTGAAAGCATGAGATCAGTGAATTTTTTCCCTGATCTCATGCTTTCCAGCGTGGAGGAGAGATGTGGGGTCTTATTGACCCCGCCTCTCTCCATAAAGAGGACCTGTCATTATATATTCCCTTTGACAAAGGACGTTTACATTCCATGTAATTTGAATAAAAGTGATCAAAAAATAAAAATGTAAAAAAAGTGGTGAAAATAAAAAAAATGCCCCTGTCCTCAGTAGCTTGCGCTCAGAAGCGAACGCGCATGTAAGTCCCGCACATGTATGTAAACGCCGTTCAAACCACACATGTGAGGTATTCCCTAGGGTGTCTGCTAAAATATATATATAATGTTTGGGGGTTCTGAGTAATTTTCTAGAAAAAAAAATTGGATTTTTACATGAAAGAGTGAAGTGCCAGAATAGGCCTGGTAGGGAAGTGGTTAAAGTGATTACCAATAGATGTGCAAAAGGATTGTTGATTTGTAAACACAGCAGACTTTGAACTGCTAATCAGGAAAAATAAACTGTCACCTACTTACCTACATAATCACAAACTGGCTGAACAGAGATAAGAAGGTAAAACACACAGTACATACCAGGGCTCAAGTCCTGCGGGAACTCGTGGGAACGGAGTTCCTGCACTTTTTTCACAGCAGGAACTCAGTTTCCTTTGTAGGACTAGAGCAGCCGAGAGCAGCCGAGCCGCCTGAGCCAATCCTTTACTAAGCGGCGATGCCCAGCTCGAGTCACTGTCAGGGGCAGGCGAACCTTAGTAATCCTTTAGATTACTGGCCGCTTCCTGTATATGGATTCATCGGGTAGTGTGCGGGTATTCCGTCACTTCCTCGATGCCGCAATGTCTCCTGGGAGCTTTTGTCATTGTTCCCAGGAGACATTGCAGAGGTCTGCCGTGAGTTATCGCGGGATTTAGAAAGAACTTGCGGTTAAGTAATTATGCATAAGAGCACATCTTTTTTTTTTTTTTGGTGGGGGAGTGGATCTTGGGTGGGAGTTCCCACACTTATTTCCCCAGGACTTGACCCCTGGTACATACCATATATACAGTATGTGTTTCAACTGCATAGACAGGTAATTGGGCTATAATGTTCCCTTTCTGTTGCTCATAAAATCTGTAATTTATTAAATAAATGATGTGTCATTCAGCCACTTTCTGTGAGCCCAGGTTTCACTGACACACCTCCTGGACCAAAGTCTCCATGCAGTCTTGGATCACAGTAGAATGTTGCAGAGAATAGCATAGCAGCCACATATTACATAATCGCTGTTCTATGCAACAGTAAAGACCTATTACCGCCGACACTGGAGAAAAGAGAGAGGGACAGCATGCATGGATAAAACCTAGGTTTAAAGTATGTAAACTTTGATTTATTAAAATTAAGGTGACTGGAGGGGATAGAGAGGATGATACAAATTGTTCTTTACTTCCAAACACATTTCAAATCCCATCACTTTTTACCTTTTTATTTTCTGGTACAACAATGAGTAGTAGAACGTCCAGATGATATGCAACAACTTGCTTTAATGATTCTATGGAATAAACAGGGAACAGCACAACAATTAAAGAATAAGTTCACCCTTCATAACATGTTATATGTTACACCCATATTCAGGGAGGTGTAACATGTTACAGATCATAGATGTGCACAGGGGGTGTGCCTGGACACACCCTAATCACTATGTGCAGTGCCAATTCCCCCTACTGCCTAGGCTTCACCCATGTTGCCCCCCGCCCCTCATTCCTGCTAGTTTCCGTCCTCTCCTCACCCCCCAGCTTCTGCTGAGGATGTTTCAGGATGGAGAGTGGGGGAAATTATGTCATTTACCAGTGCCTTCCTTTTCTAAATGAATACAGTGACCACACTCACTCAAGGTGTTCATTGATAACTGAAGCATAGTAAACTGTGTTTACTATGCTTCAGTTAATGAATAAACAGGAAGCTACTCAGCACAGAGCACTTCCTCATCATTCACTGTCACATGCAGCCGAGGCTGCAGAGAAAGGCATGTTTGAGCTGACCCACCTGGCCGTGTCATTCATTCACATAGTTCTGTAAATGTCAGAACTACAAGAAACGATAGCCTTTGCGGCTGTCGGCTTGTAGTTCTCAATGAACTACCAGGGCACTGTTGAGTGCTGCTTCCTGTCATTGTGTAACTGCCTGACCATACAAGGTATGAGAAAACAGCTTACACTGACAGTCTACATAATCCCTGCATTGCACCCACAATATGCTAATCGCAAGTGCAATGATTTGCAGGCTCTTAGTAAAAAAAGAAAAAAAATATTCAAATTTTTTTACCTGCAAAAAGATGTGCATTTTTTTCCCACAAAGGTCAAAGATGAACTTTTCCTTTAGGCTAGGTTCACACTGATGCTGCATGTGGCTCACAGCAGGGGTCCCATGCATTCCTGTTCTCCGTTTCAGGGACAAATCAGGGCCAAATTTTTGCCTGAAATAGAGCCAAAGACGTACAGGACTCCTGTGCAAGCCGCTCTGCAGCCACCATGGAAATATGTGAACTGCCTCCATAGCGAGCCAGTCACAATCTCCTGTTAAGCGAATTGAATGTGGAGAAACCCGAATCCAATTCGCACTAGTGTGAACCCAGCCTTAAAGCGGAGTTCTACCCAAAAATGGAACTTCCGCTTTAAGGGAAGGTGACCCACTGACATGCCACATTTGTAAAGGTCATTTTTTTGGGGGGAGCGGAAACCCTCTTTTTAGAGGGTTCCAGCTCCCACTTACTCCCTGGGCACTGTGGCATCAGAAGGAAGTTCACCTCTCCCCCCTCCCTCTCGGCAAACATCTGGGACACGTCAAAGGTCCCAAATGATTGCTCGCTCAGTCACGGTGCGCAGCGCGGCTCGCACATGCGCAGTGCGTGGCTGGCTGTGAAGCCACAGCAGGGCGTCCACAGTGTTAATGCCGGCTTGGAGAGGAGGGGGAAACGAGCGGGGCTTCGTTCCCCCGCACCGCTGGACCCTGGGACAGGTGAGTGTCCGATTATTAAAAGTCAGCAGCTGCAGTTTTTTTAGCTGCTGACTTTTAATATTTTTTTTTGTAGGAACACCGCTTTAAGTTCTTCTTTGGGTCTGTGTCAAACTTATATAGCAGCAAAAGATTTTGTAGGTGTGAGTTTTCATTAAGCTCCCTTTGCACAGAATACCTCTTATGCAGTTTCTGGATCCTGTAGATTCCCCTTCATTTTCATTTCATTGTTTTTTAATTTTCGTTTAAGAACACAATTCGTAAACCCTAACATTTGTAAACCTGAAAATTAGAAAATAAGAAAATAAGAAAGAAAATCCAAAAATTTGAAAGAATAACTAGCTAACTAACTAATAATAACTAACTATTAAATTATAGGTATTGGAATTTCCTTTCAAATTTGGCTGAAAGTGAATTAATTAATAATAAATAATAATAATAATAATAATAAAACTTTTTTTATTATTATTATGGTTATTTATTATTATTAATTTTTACGTTCCATTTGTTTAGATACAGAATTTTTTATTTCAGATAATTCATAACTTTGGATAAATTTGTATTCGTTACGTTCACTAGCAGCCAAATTTGAAAGGAAATTACAATACTTATAATTTAAGTTAGTAATAGTTAAAGCGGGGGTTCACCCAAAAAAAAATTCTAACATTACATTGAGCCGAGTTGTGATAATGACATTATGCTGACCTTTTTCATTTTATTGCCGTACATACCGTTTTATCCATATTTTCACAGCGGCTTCCGGGTATGTAATCTGCGGGACTGGGCGTTCCTATTCACATGCTAATTGATTGACATGCTTCTGACCGGCGCATACAGCGTGTCACGAGTTGCCGAAAGAAGCCGGACTGCGAGTCGGCTCTATACGGCGCCTGTGCACCGACGTTCGGCTTCTTTCGGCAACTCGTGACGCGCTGTATGCGCCGGTCGGAAGCATGTCAATCAATTAGCATGTGAATAGGAACGCCCAGTCCCGCAGATTACATACCCGGAAGCCACAGTGAAAATATAGATAAAACGGTATGTACGGCAATAAAATTAAAAAGGCCACCATAATGTCATTATCACAACTCGGCTCAATGTAATGTTAGAATTTTTTTTTGAGTGAACCCCAGCTTTAAGTTATTATAAGTTAGTTATAATTTCTGATTTTCGGGTTTTCGAATTTTTTAATATTCTGAAAAAGCTGTTAAACGGGTATTCGTTAATTCGGAAATTTCCAAATTAACGAATTTGTCTAAATTTGTTAGAAAACGAATTTGGAGCGAAACAAATTGCACATGTCTAGAAAAATCCCCTTTATAGGATCTGCCATCCTGTCCACCAGGAGGGGTGCAACATTGGACACTGACTTGTCCACAAGTATTGGAGTGCATCCTGACTGGTCCAGCTTTGTATGAAACAGCAATTAAGGAAACTCATGGCATGGGTTGCCCCTTTGTAGAGTTTTTAGCTCATGGCTGTATCTCTATTTTGCATTTCAGATCAAATTTTATTGTTGACTTTTCTGCTGACTTAGCATTCTGCCTCCTCTGACCTCATCTGTGTTTCTGACTACAAGGTTTGTCCTTTTTTCTGGTTTGATATTTGGCCCATTTTTTCCCCTGGCAACAACTTTCAGAAACTCTTTCTGACTATGCTTTTGTCTCATCCTTTGGCAACAAGCGACCTTTAGTACACCTAACTTTTGGCTACCCACCCCACCTTTTCAACATTAGCTTACCCTTCCTGGGAAACAGTTTCCCTGCTAAAATCGGATAATTCAGCCCTTCTGGGCTACCTAAGTACACACACAAAAATAATTCTCAAAGGGCAGCTGTGGTAGGTTGTCGGTTGTAAAGGTAAACATTTTTTTCCCTAAATAGCTTCCTTTACCTTAGTGCAGTCCTCCTTCACTGAGAAGGCCTCTTGAGGGGTGAGGGGGCGAGCAGGAGTGTCAGGATGCCCACTAACACACAGCTTTCTCTATCTGAAAAGTAGAGAGCGTCCTGACCCTCTTGCTCGCCCCCTTCCCCCTCAAGAGGCTTTCTCCACACCAGAGAGAAAGCCTCCCATTACTGCGTGTAGTTACAGACAGAAGAAAAGGAAGTGAGGATTTCTCAGAATAAATAAGGGCATTTAAAAGAAAAATTGAAGGATGAGGTAAGTGAAGGAGGACTGCACTAAGGTAAAGGAAGCTATTTAGGGAATTTTTTTTTTTTACCTTTACAACCCCTTAAAGGCCCCATACACACGATAGAATCCATCCGCAGATAAATCCCTGCAAATGGGTTTCTGCGGATAGATCCTATGGTGTGTACACGCCAGCGGATCTGTTTCCGCGGAGAAATCTCCTCTGGGATGGATTCCAGCAGATCGGATATTTGCTGACATGCACAACAAATCCATCTGCTGGAATCCATTCCAACGGATGGATCCGCTCGTCTGTACAGACTTACCGGATCCATCCGTCCAAAGGGATTCCCCGCACGCGTTGTAATGATTTGACGCATGCGTGGAATTCCTTATATGACAGCGTCGCGCCGTCGCCGCGTCATAATCGCGGCGACGGCGCGACACGTCATCGCCAGAGGATTTCCGCGCGGATTTCAATGCGATGGTGTGTACACTCCATCGCATAGAAATCTGCGGAAATCTTTGAGAGGATTTATTCGTGGAAACGGTCCGCTGGACCGTATCCGCGGATAAATTCTCTCGTGTGTATGGGGCCTAAGGCTTCATGTACATGGGACGTTGTTCAACCTCTTCTGAATGAATTAACTTGACAGCTAGAAACCGGCATCTAAAAATGGCTGTTTAGCCGCGTTTACATGCCGCATTTAGCTGCTTTTGCGTCTAGAAGCGTTTGAATTTTTTTATTTATTTTGTTAAAATTAAAAACGTCTGTAAACAAAACGCTGCTAAACGCGTTTAGCCGCATTTGGCGCTTGAAATGCCTTTAAAACACAGCTTCTGTATCCATTTTATTTGGGTTCCAGAAAAAGTTTTTAAACTCAACTGCCTAGAAATAACTATAAATGACCCTGTGTACATGTACTGATAAGATAGAGGAGAGTTCAGGGGCAGCTGAAAAAAACGCCCAACTGCTCCTAGCATCTGTTTACAAGCAGCAGTTTATGTGAAGCCTAAAGCAGAGTTCCACCCATTTTAACATGTTCCTGTGATGAATGCTCACCCACAGTACAGTCGGAAATGGAAATTCTTCTTTTTTTTATTATTTCTTAATGCCTTTTTTAATGTATGTAGGCGGCACTTCCGATCCCAGTAATATTAATATATATGTGTAGGTATGTATGGCACAATATATTGTATTGCATTACCATATTGACCAGGAATTCAGCTGAACTGTCCAAGCCAGCTGAATTCTAACATATCAAAGGGACAGCTGAAAACCCTTTGATGTGTTAATCTTATGCAAGACTACCTAGGAAGTATTTATTGATGGTAATTAGACTTGAGGGGGTGTTCATTCAGGGAAACTTGGTTGAACTGGAAGAAATTTGGTTGACCTGGAGGAACCCCTCCCTCCAGTGTGAGACCAGTATTTGAGACATTCAAGCTGTCATTGAGTCAGTCTTGTCACTCAGAATATTCTCTGTATATTCTCTGTATGAATATGGCGCAGGACTAGAAGTGATGAGAATATTCTCTGTGTATTCTCTGTGTATGTGATGGGACTTTGAATCTACTTTTCGTTGTCATATTTACTCTGAGGATTGACTTCACTACACCTAATAGCTGACATTTTGATTGACAGGTTGCCATAACAATGGGGTAGGAACTTTTGCCAATGCCGCCATTGCTATGGCAAGCTGTAATTACCAATGTGCACCGTGCAGTGTAAATGCTGCACAGGCGTGAGATCGGGAAGTGCATGCTGGGTAGCCAGCTGCATTAAATCCCGGAAATAAATTAGGAGTGGGCTTTATATGCCCACATCAGCAATGGTTGCTGCCTGCCTGCCTGCCAGGATCATGTAAGTATTCAAAGATTTATAACTACAGAGCATGAAGACACTTATTACAATACCCAAATTATACAATAGGAGAAATAAGAATCACTGGGGTGCTTTTATAAAAAATAAATTTCTTAGGAGACTGAAGCTTTAAATGTACCACAGCAGTGGTTACAGTAACTGGGACACAATTATCTCCATAAGGCTATCAAGATGGGTGTTGAACAATACAAACATGAAAACATGTATCCACATATTGACTTACAATATGCTAAATAAGTAAAAGCAACATTTTCTCTCACCTGGCACAACTTTCTGTGTAGGCAGTTATTCTCTTTGGTGAGCTTCGAGCAAATGTAATACATATATGATATTTTTTCCCCCTCTGTTGAAATGTAAAGGAGCCCATTGTTCCATCAATGCATTCTTTCTTAGCAAAAGAAAAAGAACCTATCAACACAATTGAAATTGAAAATGATTAGAAATTTTCTTAAATTGAGACCATGCTGTTGTAGAGTGAACACAATCAATAGAGAAAATGATTATTGTTTTAAAGTGGGCCTCCCAGTAACTTCTGAAGTCTCCATAAATTCCTGACATTTCATAATGTAGAATAAATATATATATATATATATATATATATATATATATATATATATATATATATATATATATATATATATATATAAAGCAGTCACTGATTATCCAGTCAAGTGACTGTGCTAGTAATGGTCTCTCAAGAGCCACAATGAGGGAGAATGGTTAATCAGTCTGTTGCAGCAAGGAAGATGATTTTCCGTCCGTCTCAGTGGCCATTGACTGTGTAGTGCGCTGACAACAAGTTAAGTGGTAGTTGGAAGCTAATCTGTATGAGTGTGAAGACTGAAAGCATTGTTATGGGTGGAAATTCTGTGATTATACTGGCATTTTACACGCACACATTGCTTAGCATGAATATGAGAAATACAGTGGAAACTCGGATTGCGAGTAACGCTGTTAACGAGCGTTTCGCAATACGAGCAGTTTTTTTTTTAATCCTGACTCGGTTTGCGCAAAACAAGCAGAATTCAAGCCACTGCGGTGTACAGTACCGCATTTGGCCAGAGGTGTGGGGGCGTCGGAGCCGTTCGGAAAGACTCAGAAACACTTGGAAATTCCTGGAAATACTCCATTGCCGAGCCTTTCCAAAGGGTTTTCTGAATGCAGCCGGACGGTCTCCCAGTATTTCCGAGTCCTTTCGGCTCCCACTCACCTCTGAAAGAAGTCAATGTGGAACTAAATATTTTCATTACCATTGCCTTCTATAGGGAAACCCGCTTTGATATGCGAGTGCTTTGGATTACAAGCATTCTCCTGGGATGGATTATGCTCATAATCCAAGGTTCCACTGTATAGCCAATGTCATTGCCAAAGTATCTGCAGCTGAATATCAGTAGAGTTGGCAACCCCCTTGTGGACGGGGTCTACAGTGCCCATGCATGTGGGGTAAGACGTGCTCACCAATGCCTGGGACAAGGTGGAGGCTGTGGTCATGTGAAGAATCAAACATTAAAGTAGTCTCCGACTCAGAGATGAGCCACTTCTGTGCAGCAGACATATACAGAGTTCCTCTGTAAGGTTAAGCTACTGCGGTGTACAGTGCCGCATTTGGCCAGAGGCGTGGGGGCGCCGGAGCCATTCGAAGCTGTTCGGAAATACTCAGAAACACTTGGAAATACTGGGAAATACTCTGTTCCCGAGTGTTTGAGCCTTTCCGAGGGTTTTTCGAATGCAGCCGAACAGTCTCCCAGTAATTACGAGTCCCTTCGGCGCCCCCTCACCTCTGGAAGAAGTCAATGTGGAACTAATTATGTTCATTACCATTGGCCTTCTATGGGGAAACTTGCTTTGATAAGACATGCTCATCAATGCCTGGGACAAGGTGGAGGCTGCGGTCATGTGAAGAATCAAACATTAAAGTAGTCTCTGACTCAGAGACGAGCCACTTCTGTGCAGCAGACATATACAGAGTTCCTCTGTAAGGTGCAGAGATGTATTTAGGTCTAGGCTGACAAGGCCAAAAAAGCCGCCCTCCCCACATGAGAGAAAGCCCCCGACCCGTCTTCACGATTCCCAGCTCCCACGGCCACCTCCCGCACACATGCAGCCCACGGCGGACGTCTTGCTGTAGCAGTGCAGAGGCTTGCAAGTAAAGTATGGTGTGAATGGGCGTGCCTGGCCAAGGAAAGGGTGGTGGGCGACACGCCCCCATAAGCGGCAGGCAATTGGCTACATGTAAGATGACTGGCGGAGGTGGAGCCTTGAGCTCCGCCTACCCACCTCCGCACGGCTTTCCCTCACTGACTCATTTCCTCTGCACCAGGGCAGGGTCTGGCTGTGACGTCGGGAGGAGGAGGAGAGAGAGGGGAGCACGAGGGAAACCCCCAGGCCAGGACAGCAGGTAAAATGTTTACTTTTGATTGGCACAGTGGCAGCATTATTTGAGAGGCACAGTGGCATTATTTGATGGGGCACAGTGACATTATTTGATGAGCCACAGTGACATTATTTCATGGGGCACAGTGGCGGCATTATTTGATGGGCACAGTGGCATTATTTGATGGGGCACAATGGCATTATTTGATGGGGCACAGTGACATTATTTGATGGGGCACAGTGGCATTATTTGATGGGGAACAGTGGCATTATTTGATGGGGCACAGTGGCATTATTTGATGGGGCACAGTGGCATTATTTGATAGGGCACAGTGGTGGCATTATTTGATGGGCCACAATGGCATTATTTGATGGGGCACAGTGACATTATTTGATGAGGCACAGTGACATTATTTGATGGGGCACAGTGGCATTATTTGATGGGGCACCGTGGCGGCGTTATTTGATGGGGCACAGTGACATTATTTTATGGGGCACAGTGGCATTATTTTATGGGGCACAGCACAGTGGCATTATTTGATGGGGCACAGTGGCATTATTTGATGGAGCACAGTGACTTTATTTGATGGGGCACAGTGGCGGCATTATTTGATGGGGCACAATGGCATTATTTGATGGGACACAGTGACATTATTTGATGGGGCACAGTGGCATTATTTGATGGGGCACAGTGGCATTATTTGATGGGGCACAGTGGCGGCATTATTTGATGGGCACAGTGGCATTATTTTATGGGGCACAGTGACATTATTTGATGGGGAATAGTGTCATTATTTGATGGGGCACAGTGGCGGCATTATTTGATGGGCACAGTGGCATTATTTGATGGGGCACAATGGCATTATTTGATGGGGCACAGTGGCATTATTTGATGGGGCACAGTGACATTATTTGATGGGGCACAGTGGCATTATTTAATGGGGCACAGTGGCGGCATTATTTGATGGGCACAGTGGCATTATTTGATGGGGCACAGTGACATTATTTGATGGGGCACAGTGACATTATTTGATGGGGTACAGTGGTGGCATTATTTGATGGGCACAGTGGCATTATTTGATGGGGCACAATGGCATTATTTGATGGGGCACAGTGGCATTATTTGATGGGGCACAGTGGCGGCATTATTTGATGGGCACAGTGGCATTATTTGATGGGGCACAATGGCATTATTTGATGGGCACAGTGGCCAGATTCACAGAAAAAGTACGCCGGAGTATCTGCTGATACTCCGGCGTACTTTCAAATTTACCGCATCGTATCTTTATTTTGAATTCACAAACAAAGATACGACGGCATTTGGCTAAGATCCGACAGGCGTACGGCTTCGTACGCCTTCGGATCTTAGGATGCAATACTTCGACGCCCGCTGGGTGGAGTTCGCATCGTTTTCTGCGTCGGGTATGCAAATTAGCTGTTTACGGCGATCCACGAAGGTACGCGCGTTCGTCGCATTCTCTTACGTCGTCGCTAGTCGGCTTTTCCCATTGCAAAGTTACGGCTGCTATTTAGGTGGTGTAAAAATAGACAGCCCATGTTAAAGTATGGCCGTCGTTCCCGCGTCGAATTTAAATTTTTTTTTTTGCGTAAGTCGTCCGGGAATACGAAAGGACGTAACGCACGTCGCCGTTCAAAACATTACGTCGGGGCAACGTCATTTCGCACAAAGCACGGCGAGAAAATTCAAAACGGAGCATGCGCAGTACGTTCGGCGCGGGAACGCGCCTAATTTAAATGGTACACGCCGCATTTGAATTAGGCGGGCTTGCGCCGGACGGCTTTACGCTATGCCGCCGTAAGTTTACAGGCAAGTGCTTTGTGAATCAAGCACTTACGCTGAAAACTTGCGGCGGTGTAACGTAAACGGGATACGTTACGCCGCCGTAAAAGTACATGAATCTGGCCCTTAGTCTCTTGTAGAACCAGGTCCATATTAATTGAATGCCCCATGCCTAATTAAAGTACAGTACATTCTCCACCTACAATGGCTTGCTGGATACACAGAAAGTCCCTAGAAGTTTCATTTTGAAATGTTGGTAACTATGAAAGGGCAAGCAAGTGTGTACCCCCCACCTTCACACCTTCCTTAGCCATACCAGACCACAAACAATCAACATAGGAAAAGTATCTTGCCTGGTTATGCCCTCACGAAAAAATAAAAAAAATGACAATGTACATAAAAAGGCACACATATGAAGGGGGACTTTAACAGACATACTTTATTTTCTATATCTGATTTTTAAATTGCGCTAGCACTTGTTTTCTTGGTGGCTGAATGTCTTTAAAGTTAAATAACAAAATCAAATGCCAACAGAAATGTTTTTGTAATACATGTCAATCAGACGATTTATCTTGGGCAAGTGTTTCAGATGAAAATATACAAAACATGATTAATTAATATACAGTAAAGAACCGTATTTGACATAAAATCTGACAATAGTATCTACTTAACATAGAAGAAAATGTGTGTTTAGACAGCACATTTTAGCTGAGTCGATGTTTTTACATTGATTTCCATACTGACTCGCTACCCATCTCCTTTACATAAATGACAGGGATTGACTTTTTAGCTAATATAAAATTCTAATGTATGTCCAGCCATGCTTGCCCATGTCCCACGCCTTTCAATTGTTCAGCTTACTGACAAAAACATACAACTTTAAAAGAAAAGATACTCATTATAAGCCGGTAAACTCCCATTTATTTATTTATTATATAAATTCATTGACAACTGTTGCCTTGTCTGAAAACAGATGTGTATTCATGAAATATTTTTTATACTAAAATGTTGTTTTTTGTTGTTGATGCTGGGCAGATTTAGTATTTCTTTGTGTGAGAGCATAAAAACATAGCTGAACATTCAGTCATACTCTTATGCCGCGTTCTCATGACGAGAAAAATGTAATTTTTTAAATTGGTCGTGAAAAAAGGGGGTCGTGCGTAGGCTCCAGAGCATTTTTCTTGATGAGATAAATGGGCTAAAAAAATTTAGAACCTGCTCTATTTTTTCTCGTCGTTTTTCACATCATTCTTTTTAACGTCGCGTGTACGCTTTTACGAGGGGGAAAAAAATGTGCATGCTCAGAAGCAAGTCATGAGACAGGGAAATTAGCAAAAGCAGCCCAAAGGGTGGCGCCATTTGAATGGAACTTCCCCTTTGTAGTGCCGTTGTACGTGTTGTATGTCACCGCGCTTTGCTCAAGCATTTTTTTTTCATGAACGTCTGTATGCAAGGCAGGCTTGAGAGGAATCACGACAAATCACGTTGAGAAAAACGTCATTTTTTTTCATTACATGAATTACGGTCTTGTGTACACGGCATTAGGGCAGGTAAATTGCATTTTTAATGTTGTTTTATTAGACTAATATTACACTAGCAAAAGTGTGTCTGTCCCAAAAATGGACAAGGTTGGAGATATTAAAAATACTGGCCCAGATTCAGGTAGGGGCGCGCACTGATACGGCGGTGCAGCGTATCGTTTTTACGCTACGCCTCCGTAAATGACTGGAGCTACGCTGCATTCACGAAGCATTTGCTCTGTAATTTGCGGCGGCGTTTCGTAAAAGGGGCCGGCGTAAGCGCGCGTAATTTAAATGATCCCGTAGGGGGCGTGGATCATTTAAATTAGGCGCGTTCCCGCGCCGAACGTACTGCGCATGCTCCGTCGGGAAAATTTCCCAACGTGCATTGCGGTAAATGACTTCGCAAGGACGTCATTGGCTTCGACGTGAACGTAAATGGCGTCCAGCGCCAAATTACGAACGAGTTACGCAAACGACGCAAATTTTGAAAATCGCGACGCGGGAACGACGTCCATACTTACCATTGGCTGCGCCTCCTAATAGCAGGAGCAGCCTTACGGCGAAAACGACGTATGCAAACAACGTAAAAAACGAGCGCCGGCCGCGCGTACATTTGTGAATTGGCGTAAGTATGCAATTTGCATACTCTACGCTGACAACTACGGGTGCGCCACCTAGCGGCCAGCGTCAGAATGCACCCTAAGATACGACGGCCATTGCCATGCCAGTTGTAAATTAGGCTACAGTCGGTGTATCTAGCTTTCTGAATACAGAAAGTAGATACGCCCGCGCTACTTAGCAATTACGCTGCGTATCTATGGATACGCAGGCGTGATTGCTTTCTGAATATACCCCACTGTTGAGAAGATGTATTAGTCGGTAAGATGTGATGGGCAGGGAGCAAGGTGTGGAGTGGGAGTTGAGATGTTAATGCAGGGGAGGGAGTGGCCAGGTGTTTAAAGTATACAAATGAGGATGTGGAGACTGCTGTCAAGTCCCAGGGTATGCCTTGCACAGGAAGATACGCCGACCTAACTCGGAATCTACGCCGACGCAAATTTAAGCGTATTCTGGAAACCAGATACGCTTAAATTAGGCTCAGATACGAGCGGCGTAAGTGTAAACCACGGTAGATCCGAAACTGCAACTCCGGCTACTTCTGTGAGACGTGTGAGAAGCGTTTTGTGATCTACTGTGTCAAAAGCTGCACTTAGGTCCAGCAGGACCAGGAGCACCGATTCTCCTTCGTCTGCTGCTTCGAGAGCATCATCCCATATTTTGAGAAGTGCCGTTTCAGTCCCGTGTCCTGGGCGGAAACATGATTGTAGTGGGTCCAGGAGTTTGTGGGAGTCCAGATGGAGTTGCAGCTGTTGTACTACTGCTTTCTGCACGATCTTGGAGATGGTGCTCAGGCTTGTTATTGGTCTGCGGCAGTTTAGGTCTTTGGGGTTGAGGTTGGGTTTGTTTAGGAGGGGTTTGATTATGCCTTGCTTGAGTGAAATTGGAACGATGCCTTCTTTAAATGATTGGTTTATGAGATGTGTTATTGTCGGTGCCACAATATCGGCACATTCTTTCAGAAGTTTTGTGGTAATGATGTTGTTTGGTGCCGTAGTGTCTCTGAGATTTTTGATGATGCTTTTGGTGGTGTCGATAGCGATTGGTAACAAAGTGAATTGCGACGATTGAGGAATATTTATTTTTAAAAAAAATTCTTGCTTTAGCAGGGTGAGGTCTTTTTGTTTCTTCGGCTGAATTGTTTCACAAATGTTTTCGATTTTGTCAATTTAAAAATCAGAAAAGCATGACAGACTTGTGAAAAACAGAAAAACATGCCATTTGGGAGGGCAAACTCCTGTTTCAATGCATCAAAAGTTTTTAATGTGCCAGCAGAGAGTAAGTGTGAGCGGGAGAAAATTCCCCCACTACACCAAGCTTCCGAGTCTGGTACAGTCAGAAATTCTTGGAGTGTTTTATTATGCCAGATGGAGGAGTAATTGTTATGTGTGGGTATGTCTAGTTTGACAGAGGCCAGTCTCCATATCTTTCTATAGTGGTTTAAGAGGGAGTTACGTTCTTCTTTTTGCCTGAGGAAGGGGCCCTGTGTGGCTCCGGAACGTTGCACTTTCTTTGTGTTGTGATCATGCAATAAACCATTCGTTTGGACGCTATTTACATTGTTCCATGGTGTGCTGGCAAATATTTCTATTGTAGTTCATTCACAAACAGGACTCTGTGAATGAATGATGTGGCAGTGTGGGCGAAGCCCCGCATGGCCACTCTGTTTTAAAAAAAATGACAACTTGTACAGGGAACTTCTCCCCGTACTGCTGTCACAGGGACAGAAGACAGCAGGGAGTGTCTGCAGCAGTGGGAAAATGGGTGGAACATGTAACATGTTACTAAAAATCCTAAAAATGGGTGGAACATGGAACAAGTTCCCAAATCAGAACTTATCCTTTAAACAAGAAGCTAACATTTTAAGTAACAGATTCTGCGCAAAGGGGAAATCACATACTATCTAAAAGAAAGCCTATAGAATGGCACTAGGACAAACACAAAAGGAGGCCCTGCTAAAGAAAAACAAGGTTACACAATCTGAGGTGGTGAAGATTATCACCACCGATACCAGACAACATTCTTGTCTTTGTTGGATATTACAAAAACACTGGTGTTTACTTACAAATAACTCTTTTCTTCGTAAATATGTTGAGGATCCTCCAGAGATCACTTACAGATGAGCTTTTTTCTTTTTATGATAAACTCACTAGAAGGATTTTTTTGCGATAGTACAGAGGGAGATATAATTGAGTGTTTAAAAGGTACCTGGAGATGTGATTCATGTGATTCATGTGATATTTGCTAATGGATACATTAAAATGACACAATATACTTGCCTAATGCCAAACCATATTCATTACAGCATCCTGTTGACTGTGAGACTGTAGCCTACATTATGTTTTGCGAGTGCGCCGCCTTTTATGTCGGTAAAGCGAAACATCCTTTTTGTTGCTGGATAAAAAAACACATAGGGCATATAAAAAATGGCCAGTTATTGACACCTATCAGGAGACATGTGGGCTTGAACTACAATTATGACACTAAAGTCATTAAGTTTGCAGCCCTTGAATGCATTTTGGTGGATCCTAGAGATTAAAATGATCCTGGACTCTTTCAGGCAGTTTTGGTCTGCCATGCCTTTCTGTATTTTTTGGGTTTGAGCTACTGATGGGTGCCCATTGGGGGAAGCCTTGATGAGTAGATTTGCCTTGCCAAAGCTATTGAGCTTATTTAAAGTTTTACTTCATATGACTTTACGTGCAAGTTTGAAAGATCCCACCCCTCTGAAGAACATTTTGTACCTGTCTCCTAATTGTCACCTGGCTCCTGTGTTGTCACCCTTTTACATGAGCTTCTGGTGGAGACTACAAGTGGCTGTATGAAAACACATAATGCTTTAGCAAAATAAATGTCATTCAGTTAGCCTGGGTCGGCAACCCATTGACCGGGCTTTCCCAGTGACGTACGAGGGTGCGTCAGAGGGGGCGGGGTCACGTGACGGGTGGCCGCTTCCCCTATATAAGGAATGTCACAGCTCCAGCGCGTCATTCCGCTGGGCTGTGTCCAGCGGAGAGTGGAGCTCACCTGCTGCGCTCTGGACGGATGGATCTTCTCATCGCTGGACCGGACCGCTGATCACCCGTCGCTGGAGAGATCATCCGTCGCTGGATAGAAGACAACGTTGGAGCGGGGGGGCGGGCCGAGAGTGGATTCACATCGCTGGATATTTTTTATTATTATTTATTAATAAAGGATTTTTTTCTACGGCGTCTGTGTGTTTTTTTTTTAACTATTTACACTTACTTCGTGAAATGGTAGAGGTACAGTGTACCCCATTACCAATTCACATAGGGGGGGCCAGGATCTGGGGGTCCCCTTTGTTAAAGGGGTCTTCCAGATTCTGATAAGCCCCCCGCCCGCAGACCCCCACAACCAACGTGCTCGGATAAGGGTCTGGTGCGGATTTTTTTTTTTTTTTTTATGAATGAATCATCTCTGCAATTGCCAGAACCGACAATTCATTAGAGCCGCAAAGCCGGTTTTAAATGCCTTTTTTCCTTTCAGAAATGACACTTTGTGCAGGGACAGTTCTATGTACGGGAAACATTCGCTTTTTCACATGCTGACTTTACACCCCCCCTAGGTACGAAATTTAAAGTAATATTACACTTTTATTGTTTCACTTTTAGCATTATTAAATTCACTGCTCCTGAAAAAACGTCCGTTTTTAAAAAAAAATTTGCATTGATACATGTTTCCTGGGACAGGACCCAGGTCCCCAAACACTTTTTAGGACAATAACTTGCATATTAGTCTTTAAAATTAACACTTTAGATTTCAAATGTTCGAGTCCCATAGACTTTAACAGGGTTCTAAAGTTCACACGAACATTTGGTGTGTTCGCAAGTTCTGATGCGAACCGAACAGGGGGGTGTTCGGTTCATCCTTACTTCTGAACAGATTTCTCTAACCCTTCTTTATGTTTTCAGAAAAGCTTAAAAAAATATTTTATGGCTGAAGCTACACTTTTAAGAAGTACCAGTTGAAAATTACAAAACAGATTCTACTTAACAACAAACCTACAGTCCCTGTCTTGTTTGCACTGCAGAAGCAACCAAGGATTCATATACTGTTGTTCAAAGTATATATGGCCAAAGGGGCTTGTAATGACCTGGGGGGAGGGGGAGGGGAAACCCATGTTATTTTTCTCAGTGATTTTCATCCATATTGCAGGGACCAAACATTACATTAAAGCCGCAAGCAGTCTTAAATGACTTTTTTCTTATAGTAATCTCATTTTGTGCAGGGACAGTTCTAAACATGTGCTGCCACCTCACAGGCATACTATAGACACCCAGCAGGTACGATATTTAAAGGAATTTTTCATTTTTTTTTTCACTTTAAGCATCATTAAAATCACTGCTCCAGCAAAAAACGACAGTTTTTAAAACTTTTTTTCCATTGATACATGTTCCCTGGGGCAAGACCCAGGTTCTCAAAGACATTTTCCGACAATAACTTGCATATTAGGCTTTAAAATGAGCACTTTTGAATTCAAACGTTCGAGTCCCATAGACGTCAATGGGGTTCCATATGTTCGCGCAAAGGTTCGGTCCGTTTGAAGGTTCTGGTGCGAACCGAACGGGGGGAAGTTCGGCTCATTCCTAATCGCAACCTGAGGAGACCCTGTGTGGTGACTGTTCTGCCAAACCAACAGGAGGAGAAATATGTGATCCTGTGGATGTCCCACCTGTATGGAAAGTCCCAGTTAAATGTTACCTGCCTTCTCTTCTGCTCGAGCCTCTGGCCCTTTCTGATCAGTCAAGCCACTCCTGCAAGTTCCATAAACTGTCCAGAAGCAACCAAGGATTCAGACCTGGGCCCAGCTGATGAGGGTTCATCTCCATCCACCTATAACCCCAGAGTCACAGCCAAAAGATGGTTACCTGCAATCTGACTCCCCAGAAGACACTGTTGCGGGTCACCCTTTGAGGTCTAACTGCTTCCAGCTTCCTGCAAGGTACTCCAATTATGTTGTTTGAAGTTTATCCTATTGTTCTTTATTTATATTTATTGCATTTTTCATGTTGTTCCTTACTGTGTTGCAATGCCAAGAACAGCATCTGTCAAGGTGGAGCTTGACTGCAGCAGCATTGCCGTTTAAAAGAAAAGTCAAGAGAACCTTGGTTTCTCGTTGGTTTCCTGAGTCACTAGGTAAGTTATCCGACTCTGGCAGCCATCTTGGGTCAGGTATTGGTTGAATGAAAAAAAATGTACAATGTATGGCTTGCCTTACTGTCCAGCAGGGATACATGGAAGGCAGAGTGAAGTTTAGCTTTACAGAAAAAGTTTATATTTTTATATGAATTCATGTACCATTCTCAAGATATACTGATTGTTTTAACATTTGCTTTTCACTAAGGGTACTGTATGATTATGTATTTTTCACAACATGCTCAATTTAAATTGTTCAGGATTGTGACAGGTTTAAATTATAGCAATCTAAAGCAACTAATCATAATCCATCATGTACTGATCTGAATTGAACAGATGTATTTCTGATTGGTTGCTATAAATCAGCACTTATCTTAGAACGCCAGCCAAATAATTTTTGCTTTAAATAGAGCATGAAAGGGTTTTAATCTTTTTCAGGTTTTGTTTTTCTGCGGTCTTTGTCTGTATTGGGGAGATCAACTATCATTTGAAAGGGGGAATGAAAAAAAGTATGACTTTTAGTCAATGGAAATAGGATGTCTTCCAATGGGGAATTCTTCTCTATTGATAACTGTCAAAAGTGGGATTTGTTCTAATTTTGGGGAGATTCACACTTTCCAGTGTTTATTGGACAGTAAGTACAAGTCATCCTCACTTATGGGGCTATAGATAACACTTAAAACCAGAGAGGTGTTCATCATATTTAAAATTTAAAGCAGAACTAAACCTTCTTATTCTTTACAGCTAATTTAGTTGCATCTTAGGCCTCGTACACACGACCGAGGAACTTGTTGTAAATGAAACATCGTTTTCCTCGACGAGTTCCTTGTTAGGCTTGTCGAGAAACTTGACAAGCTTTCTTTGCGTACACACTGTCAAGACCAAATCTCGTCGTTCTCAAACGCGGTGACGTACAACACATACGACGGCAGGGGAAGTTCGATTCCACTGGCACAACCCTTGGGGCTGCTTTTGCTAATCTCATGTTACTGCGTGTTAAGTAAAAGTTTGGTAAGAGACGATTTGCACTTTTCAGTCTGTTACAGCGTGACAAATGTGCTTTCTCTATTACAAACGCTACTTTTACCGAAGGTGCGCTCCCATCTCATACTTTATGGTGAGCATGCACGGGTTTCTAAGCATACATACGATCGAGTTTCTCGTCGTAAACCAGCCCGACCATAAACACGACGAGGAAATTGAGACTCCCGACGAGGAAAAAGAGAACTTGTTCTCTTTTTTTCTCGTCGAGTTCCACAACAGTTTTCTCAATGAAAAACATACACACGACCGTTTTCCTCGGCAAAAAAGCTCTGCCACCAAGTTTCTTGATGGATTCTGTTGAGGAAAACGGTTGTGTGTTTGCAAAGATGCTACACTTGTCATCGGTTATTATGCCAACCATTTGATGGCTTGACAGTTCATTTACAAGCATAAGCAATAATATTGTAATATTGTAATATGTAATATTATCATTGCCTTAGTTAGCATCCCTTGAAGGTAACTGTTTTGGGAATTTGTTAAATTGATAAGAGTTTAGTTCTGCTTTAAAGTTACACTTTAATGAAATCAAATATTTACTGAATACATTTTAGTGCTTCAGATTTATTCCTGTTAAAGTGGTTATAAACCCTTACATATATAGGCCCTAGAAGGCCACTGGATTATGGGTCCCCCTATCCCTGCACAGCCGTGCAACATGCATTTTACAACTCTCACACAAAGACAGAAATTAGTCCATGGGCTTGTTTTTGTTGTTTTATTGGGGGAAAACAACTTGGATGGGGAATAGAGATGATGGGATGTCCAACTTGACCGCGATAGTACACAAGGACAACTTCTTTAACTCTGTACACTGAAAAATTGAAAATCCTGAACTGTATTGCCTCTGGAACATCATCAGTCTCTTTGGAAATAGCAGTAAGAATTCCCCTTATAGGAGCTCTGTGTCCCCTTGGTGGAATTTCGCAAATTCCTAAACTTACAGGAGCTCTATGTGCCCTCTTCTTAAAAAAACAGCCTACCTGGCTGGCTTGAAAAGTGTCTTAGGGCAAGGGATTGGGTTTAGCTGTTGAGACTGTCCCTGTAAAGCTTGTTGGATATTGCCTCTGACAGCCTTCTTCCTTTTAGGCCACGGGGGTTTATAGGTACTCACAATATCCCTGGAATTCTACTGTTTTGGAAAAGAATGCTGTCAAGGTCTTCCACCCAACTACCACTCTGCTGGCCAGGCTCCATAATATATCTGCCTGGGGGTTGGTCAGATTCCCATGAATATGCAGACCATGGGCTACTTGCCTTCAACCTCTAGTTTCTAGAAACTTCCAGGGGACATTATCAGAGGTCTGTCCTGTAGAGCCCTCCAGCCTGACCTACAGTAACCCCAACCAATTACCAGACTCACACAGCTAATATAAGACAAGATACATTTTCCTCACACTAGACTGTACACTGGAGATATATACATAGACATATACTCAGTGAAGTGAATGGCTTCAGGCATTGTACCTGTTTATCCACAGTCTTCTCTTCTCTACAGCCATTCAAAAAATGTATAAAGCTAGTCTGAGGTTTCAGAAAACAGGGGGCAGAGAGCTGAAATTACACACTGCAGAGCTCAGTGAGGAGAGCTTCACACAGCACAAAGTAAAACAGCTGAGGCTGTCAATCACAAGCTGTGTGCTGGAGATCCCTCCCCTGTCACCCTTTTTCTCTCTGTGTCACGAAAACTTGTCAGAAGTGATTAATTCTGATAGTAGAGGAACAAAGCAGTAGACAGCAATGACATTTAGTGCTCTTAATTGTGACAAATACACTATATAGGGGGATATGCTTTGTTCAAATTTGCTGTCTGAGGTTTGCAACCACTTTAACCCTGACAGTTCAAAATTGTAAAGGAGACTAAATATATTCATGAGGGGTAGCGAATTAAACATTATCCACAAACAAAGAACATTAATGTTCAAATTGTCTGTAATAGATTCCCTTGATGTTATAATTTCCTCTAATGACAGCGGGCAACATGAGAAGAATAGAATAGAAGAGAAAGGACAGCCACATAGAGTCGCGCTCCGGGTTTTCCCGGGTTGTTTACCGGCCATCCGCATCCCCGCAATCAGCGCCCCCTGCTCTGCATACTACAAGTGGCTTCCCAGCAAGGGGCGAGAACTACAGGGCCATGCGCTGTTGTAAGGCTCTACCATGTGGCGATGTTTCGCCCATTGGCCAAGCCGCTCCCACTTGCTGGCGGCATCTGTGATTACTTCTGTGACACTGGGGGTGCATGCACGGCAATGCCGTGCGTGCGCACTGATGTCGTGGCGTCACATGATTATGGCGGAAGTAACGGCAGCGGCCGAGGTCTTACTGCACAGACGCCGAGGCAGTCACCCGGACAACCTGCCCCTTGCGGGAGGAGTTACCTGGTCCTGGTAAGGTAAGAGATGTGGGGGAGGACAATACTCTGCGGCCAATTATCCTAATCATTTATCCCACATATGTTGAACCTAATTAAGGATCCTACATATGTTGCTGAGTTTGAGGCAGTCTTTCAGATGACCCTCTGCATCTCAGATTGAGCTGACAGATTCTATATGGTAAGCACACCACTCCACTAGGCTTTCACACCTATTACATACAATAATACTATTGAATACTATTGAATACTTCTCTACTCTGTAGATTGCAGATAAGGCATTGAACCTTGTGTTTCTTTTTCCTTTTTGAAACCTGGGCCCAGATTCACAAAGGACTTTCGACGGCATATCTCCAGATACGCCGTCGTAAGTCTGAATGTGAGGCGTCGTATCTCGGCGCCTGATTCAAAGAATCAGATACGCCAGAATTTTTCTAAGATACGAGTGACGTAAGTCTCTTACGCCGTTGTATCTTAGGTGCATATTTACGCTGGCCGATAGGTGGCGCTTCCGTTGATTTCCGTGTCGAATATGCAAATTAGGTAGATACGCCGATTCACGAACGTACTTGCGCCCGGCGTATTAAAATATGCTGTTTACGTAAGGCGTCCGACCGGCGTAACTTTACCCCTCATAAAGCAGGGGTAAGTCATGTTAGGTATGGACGTCGGAAAGGTCGGAACAGCGTCGTATTTTACGTTGTTTGCGTAAGTCGTCCGTAAATGGGGATGGGCGTAGGTTACGTTCACGTCGACTAAACATTGAGCCGGCGTAAGTTAGGGAGAAATTTCGACGTGATACTGAGCATGCGCGCGCATGCGCCGCTCATTAGGTGCGTCATTTACGTGGGGTCACAAATCATTACCATACAACACGCCCCCTACCAGCCTACTTTGAATTAGGCGGGCTTACGCCGGCCCATTTACGCTACGCCGCCGTAACTTAGGGCGCAAGTTCTTTGTGAATACGGTACTCGCCTCTCTAAGTTACGGCGGCGTAGCGTATATAGGATACGCTACGCCCGAACAAAGATACGCCCTCCTACGTGAATCTGGCCCCAGGTGTTCATTACCTGCTCCAAAACTGTGGATATTTTACAACTCCTTCAGTGCTAAGGTAACCATTTTTTGATACCCAACCTTCCCACTAAAATACTAACATTAATACTATAACGATCACTATTACCACACCCATTTAATTTATATCACATCTAACTTATTCTACCTCAGTGCATTCATACTTTTATTTATCCCCTCACCCATCACTCTTTTTCTTTTTTCACTCATCACTTCAGCACACAACCCCCCCCTCTTTTTTTTTTCTTCACAACACATATCATTTGCACTACACTATACACGCACACACACACACACACACTATTTGGTTTAACAATTCTAAATAATTGCCTATTCATCATTCACCCTATGATCACTCACATAATGCCACACAATTTTTTATATTATTTATGATCATTTCTTTCCCCCACATCATCACATTGTGATCACCCATATACACCAATACTTTTTCAGCATAACACTGCGACAATTTTTATTTATTTATTCAAACAAAAACCCTTTTTTCTCTAAATCAATACCAATCTATAGCCTACCACCTATATACGCAATCCCTGTTTAGAATATATGAAATAACTGATTGGTGTGCTATGTTTTCCTATAGAGATCATATGTCAGCTCACTTAGTGAATAAACTGCGTATTATACAAACACAGATGTTGATATGCAACTATAATACTCTCTAAAATGAAAAATGTTTTTGCCGCAGATACCTGTCCCTCTCCCCTGCCTGCCAGTTCTCAGGGACTCCATTTTCACCTGGTGATTGCTTGTAAGTCACATGCATATGCCCTGCTATGGAGAGTGCTCTTGTATCGGAATGTGGAGGGGCCGGGACATTCACCTGGGATTCCTCGGGGCTTCTTCTCTTTGATGGAAGAATTTGGTTTAAATTGACTTACACTCATACATATCGATCTGCAACAACTATACCTCTGAAGAAGACCCGATCAAGGGTTGAAACGCGTTAGGAATTGCTACATGGTTGTATTAATATATGCTAAGCTGTATGACAATCTGTTGTGTTTTGCTACCTTATGTATGAAAAATAATTTTAAGACTTTGTAATATCGCAACTTCTATTCTAACCATTTGAATTCCCTGTACCTGTTGTTTTTAATATAAAATGTCCTTTCTTACATACATTTTCTCCTAACACACTAATTGAGCTGCCTAAAAACCCCATTGGGGGAAATTTCCATATTAAATATATTCATGAGGGTAGCTAATTAAACATTATCCACAAACAAAGAACATTAAGGTTCAAATTGTCTGTAATAGATTCCCCTGGTGTTATAATTTCCTCTAATGACAGTGGGCAACATGAGAAGAATAGAAGAGAAGGGACAGCCTTGTCTAGTATCATTATCAATTCATATCATGTTGATATTGTATCCTTTTAAAGATTCTTTAAGGGGATTGAATATTATTTGAATTATTTTCATAAATATGCAACTAGATTTCCATCTCTCCTACACACAATAGTTATAGGTTGTGGTTGCTGGACTGACTTTCCTGCTGATTTAGAGTAAGTAAAAGGGGATATAGATAGCATGGAATGGAAGGGTCCGCTACAAATTTAACTGATTCTAAAGGCAGAAGTTTTATTTATCTTAATGCATTCTATGCATTACGATAAAAAAAAAAATTCTGTCTGCAGTAGCCCCCCTCAGCCCCTCTAATACTTACGTGAGCATGATCTTCCTCCAGCGATGTGCACGAGTGCCTCGGCTGCCCAGACCTCTCCCTCCTGATTGACGGCGCCATTGGCTCCCGCTGCTGTAAAACAAAGTCAGTTAGACAATCAGGAGAGAGAGAGGGTGGGACAGAACCGTGGCTCTTTGTCTGAATGGACACAAAGAGCTGTGGCTCGGCTCTGTGCCCCCATAGCAAGCTGCTTGCTGTAGGGGCACTCGGCAGGAGGAAGGGGCCTGAGAAGAGGAGGATCGGGGCTGCTCTGAGAAAAACCATTACACATAAAAGATAAGTATATACATGTTTATTATTTCTAAAGAAAAAAAACAAGACTTTACAATCATTTTAAAATATTTGAAGGTATACAATTATTTGAAAAAATACATATTGATGATGCTACTTTATATCACAATGTTGGAATTACTTCATATTATCTTCTATTTGAAACGTGCTTAACTGAAGGAAGGCAATTTATCTCTAAAATGTAATAGGTAACGCAGAGGAACAAAAATAATATATTACAATGCTCAAAGCAGACATGCTAACAAAAAGTGTCCCCCCAATCCCAAATATTTTCAAAGAGAAACTGATAAAAAAAAACAGCACAGACATATACATACTAAAACATAAGATAATGGCAAAAGGGATCCAGACACTGGTATTGTTTAGTGCAGGAAGGAATGATCATCAGTGCAGAGGATCCTAGCAAAATAGGTGAGTGTGCATAGGGTCAAATTTACACTAGGGTGGGTTAACGTTAAAATAGGGGTTACATGAAGGGTCAGTGTGAATGATGGTGATACAGGGAGGGCTGGTGTTATGATTTTAGGTAAGGTTAGTGGGGGGTTAGTATAAAGGCTAAAGGGAGTGTTGGAGTCAGCCCTGGTTCACACTATTGCGATGCGGAAACCAGCGCTTATCCAGTGCGGGTTCCCGTATCGCATCTTAAAACAAACCTTCCTTGTTCTCTGTAGCTGCAGATACTGTGGGAAAATGCATCCTTGAAAGTGTTTCTGCTGTGAGCTTTGAGTGTGAATTGTTCCTCACTGCCTGAAGCGACAGAGGTCAGGGAGGGCTTCATTTTAAACACATTTACAATTTGTTTAATATATGTACATTTTTGAATGTGCATGTAGAACAACCCCTGTAGGAGCTGCTGGTTAGATTTCGGGTCTGCACGTTACCTCAGCATTTGTTGTCTAGGGGAAGAAAGTCTGAAAGAACTCCAATGTCCACACAAGATAAAAACCTCCAACTGACAGGTTTTATTCTTTTGTTCCAAACTTGTGAAGAAGGTAGAAGGATGGAGGGGGGGGGGCGTGGCCAGGCAGCCGATGTAACCGGACGCACTCTCAGCTCTCTCCGCCGAATCTCCTGACATCCATCCTGCACGCTGCCCGTCCTGCCTGGTCTTGGTGCCCAAGTGCTGCGGAACAGTGCCCTGATCATCCCGGTGCCCTCCGTTCCTAGATCCGAGGAGAATGTCGGCGGCTAGGAAGCAAAACGCAAACCGAGCTGCAGACAGCATGGCAAGCCAAGATGGCGCGCAGGCCTCCCGCACAGCCAAGGAGAAGCACAGGGATGGAGCGGAGAGACTTTTCTCCAGAGTACTGGATGCGGGTCCCGGCGCTCTCCCGGAGAGACAGAGCGAGCTGACCGGGGGAACATCTGATACGGACGATACTGTCCCTCTGGAGGATGGCGGAGGCCCGGAATTCCTATGGAGCGCCGTGAGTACTCCTAATAGCAACCCCACTAGGCCGCAGTCTCTCCCCAGCCCTGCCTCTGATAGTGAGCCCTCACTTAGAGACATTTTTGCGGCCATTACCACGTGCAATACCTCCCTAGCTGCCCTGACTGCTGACATCAAAGGGGTTAAAGCGGAAATAACATTTTTGAGGCAAGATGCACAAAAATTGAGGGAAAGAACCTCTGCTGCAGAGGGCAGGATAAGCTCCATTGAGGATGACATGGCCCCCATGCAAAGAGATCTCTCATATAATAACCATCTCCTCACTCAACACTCATCCCGATTAGAGGAATTAGAGAACAGAATGAGACGGAATAACGTGAGACTGGTTGGTTTGCCTGAAAGAGCTGAAGGAAAGGACCCTGTTGAGTTTATTGAAAACTGGCTGGTGACTGCTTTTGGCAAAGAAGCTTTCACTCCATTATTCTCAGTTGAGAGAGCACACAGAGTGCCTTCTCGGCCTCTGCCACCGGGGGCCCCTCCAAGACCCTTTCTGTTTAAATTGCTCCATTATAAAGATAGGGATGCTATACTGCGCAATGCTAGGCTTAAACCTGAAGCCATGAAGATTGATAATGCTAAAATCTCCTGCTTCCCTGATTTCTCTGCTGAGCTACAAAAGCAACGTGCAAAGTTTATAGACATTAAACGCCGCCTCAGAGCTCTAGATGTAAAATATGCTATGCTATACCCCTCCAAGCTAAGGGTGGAAGCTCTAGGCTCCGTTCACTTTTTTGACCTTCCGTCTTCGGCCGCACAGTGGCTGGACAGAGAGGAACGCTCAATCCGTGATGGTCGCATCCAACGCCGCGCTCAACAGGACGGGTAATACTCTGATTTAATTATCGCTGACAACTACCTGTTTGTTCCTATTCCAAGGCGGAGAAGCTGCTGATGTTTAATCCACATTTTACTAATTGGGCTACTTTGTTTTAGCTGCTGAGAAGTTTGAACACTTTGGTGCACTTCCACTGTTGCCCCCATGTGGATTTGGCTGCGGCCCCACCTTGCCTACGAGCACATAAGTTTGGCCATGTTGGCCTATGGTTATATGACTTTGTTTTTTCTTCTACTATCCCTTCATCTTCTGTGCAACCTCGCTGGAGGACCACCTCGATTCGTCGTGTACCACTCCCATCCTGAACTTGCCACCCCTCTTGTGACTACCTCAACTGCGTATTGCTCATTGCTCTCTGTATCGTCCCTACTACTGATGCTGCACCTTCCTACCCCGATACATATCTCTTGCGTCTGCCGGAGGTCGGATGCCCATTTTCTCCTTGCCGGTCTGATCTACCACCCTCATACTCAGTATGATAGTACTGTTATTACCATGCATGTTTTACCTGTTTCTAAACTACAATGGCTGCATTGACTAGATTTGTGTCTTGGAATGTGAGGGGTTTAAACAACCCGGTTAAGCGCCTGGCCGTGCTCCGTACGGTCAAGCGAATAGCTGCTGATATTATTTGTCTGCAGGAGACTCACCTCCCCCCGACCTCCACACCCCAATTTGCGGTAAGGCAATTTAGCCACCAATTTCATTCTACCTTCTCAGTGTACTCGAGGGGGGTGAGTATCCTGGTCAAGCAGGGCGCGCAGTTTACGGTCCTGAAAACACAAATTGACCCCGATGGGAGGTATATCTTTATCTTATGCTGTATACACGGTACTAAATGTATTTTGGCTGGAATATATATTCCTCCTCCGTTTTCATCTAGTATATTGAAGGTATTGACAGATTTCATGGCCCGCTTTACGGGAATACCTGTATTAGTGATCGGTGATTTTAATAACTGTCTGGATAATACTAGGGATAGAATGTCTGCACAAGGAGAAGTGGGAGTACGGGGAGGGAGCGGGCCTACTTCGTTTGCCCGCTTAATAGCGGAAATGGGCCTCACAGATGTCTGGAGAGCTCATAACCCGGAGGCCAGGGTTTACTCCTGTCAATCGGCCTCTATTGGTTGCTTGTCCAGAATTGACCTTGGTTTAGGGAATGATTTGCTCCTACCAATGTTAGAGTCCTCCCAGTACCACCCCAGGCAGGTCTCGGACCACTCCCCATTGTCAATAGACATCAGGTGTGGAGCCCGCAGGGGTAATACCCTTTGGAAGCTCAACCCCTTCTGGCTATCGCTTATTCCAGATCCAGATCCTATCCCGGAACTACTCACAAATTTCCTTGAACGAAATTTGAACACGGCAACATTGAACGTGGTATGGGATACGATTAAAGCCTTCCTCAGAGGCCAATTCATTAGGGAAATTTCCAAGGTCAAAACGTCCACAAAGAAATGGGAGATGTCGGTGCTGGAGGAGGTAGGATCCTCTGAAGGCAGATATATAGCTGACCCCACGGACGATAATAGACGTTCGTGGCTAGCGGCACAAACCTTACTTAAAGACCTATCCATGCAGTTAGCTGAAAATAAACGTTTCTTCCTACAGCAGAGCCACTTTGAAGAGGGTGAAAACACAGGTCACATGTTAGCACTACTAGCTAGATCACAACAATCATCCTCTCACATTACGTCGATCACGAATCACGCGGGGACTCCGTGTCACTCAACTAAGGAAGTCATAGAGACCTTCAAACTCTTTTTTCAGGAAGTATACTCTTCCAAAGTTAACCCCACTCAGGCCGAGATTTACACGTTTCTAGACAAATACCCCATTCCATCTTTGTCTGCTTCGGATGTTGCCCTGCTCAATGCTCCTCTAACAGAGGAGGAATTACTAGAAGCACTAGCACACTCGAAAAATGGTCGAGCCCCGGGGGCTGACGGGTTACCATCCGAAGTGTACAAAAGATATGCTACCCAACTCCTCCCTACTCTTCTTAAAGTCTATAATCATGCACTTGAAACGGGTTTCCTTCCCCCATCCATGAATGAGGCCCTTGTGGTGGTCCTGTTGAAACCTGGTAAGGATCCCTTGTCACCGGATTCCTATAGGCCGATCTCACTTCTGACATGTGATGTCAAGCTGTTGGCCAGGGCTCTGGCTAGCAGGTTGGCTAAATGCATACAAAAAGTGATTCACAGAGATCAGTCGGGGTTTATCCCGACGAGGTCAACTTCGCAGAACTTGCGCAGACTTTTCTTAAACTTGCAAATTCCCCCGGACAATGTAGGAAATAGGGCGGTTCTATCGTTGGACGCCGCCAAGGCGTTCGACAGCGTAGAATGGCCCTATCTTTGGGAAGTCCTGAGTCGATTTGGGGTGGGATCCACGTTTTTGAAGTGGGTTCAGCTGTTGTATAGTTCCCCGTCGGCGAGAATGCGCGTCAACGGGGAAGTATCGGAACCCTTCCATCTTGCTAGGGGCACCCGGCAGGGGTGCCCTTTGTCGCCCCTGTTGTTTGCCCTGGCTCTCGAACCACTGGCCATTCACATCAGGCATATGCAGGAAATAGTGGGGTTTCAGAGAGGACCTAGGAAAGATGTTGTCTCCCTTTATGCGGATGACACTCTAATATACTTGGGAGATACAGACGGCTCTTTAAAAAATGTTATGAACCTAATTGCTGGCTTCGGTCGGCTCTCGGGTTTCTCTATTAACTGGAATAAATCGGTCCTTATGCCCTTAGATCCCCTGCCGGGTCCATTGCCTGACTGCGCAAGGGACATTGCTGTGGTGGATGAATTTCGTTATTTGGGCATACAGGTCACACCACTCCCGCTTCAATACCTAGACAGGAATCTATCTCCACTACTACAAAAACTCCGCCTAAAATGCTCAGCCTGGAGGAAATTGCCACTGTCTGTGACTGGTAGAGTCAATTTAATTAAGATGGTTTGGGCGCCTCAGCTCCTGTACATCTTTCACAACTCTCCAATTTGGATTACACACAAATGGTTTACTCGGATAGACTCTCAGTTTAGGGAACTAATCTGGGGGGGAAAAGTGGCTCGTATTAGTCTACACTCACTGCAGCTTACAAAAGATCAAGGGGGCCTCGCGGTCCCACACTCGAGGTTCTATTTTATAGCCTCACAGCTCCAGCATCTTGGTAATTGGGCTGTGGTTGATGACTCGGATCCGATCAGGTCATTGATAGTCCCAATAGATTCGGCACTCCCGGCACTGGTGTATCTGGAGGCTGGTCTTACCCAGTTCCCTGATACTCTTCCCACGATAACTCTATTGAACACTCTATGGAAATATGTGAGAAACACTTTTAAACTTAAAGCGATCTGCCAGTTCACTCCAATTTGGAGAAATAAATACTTAGGAGAGCTCTTTACACTGAAGGGCTTCGGCCCATGGGAGAGGCTCGGGATACATTATGTTACCCAGTTGTTCTCTGGCACTGTCTTTAAAACTTTTGCGGCCATGAAAGAGGACTTTGGGTTACATAACACCCAATTCTATCAATACCTACAGTTGAGACACGCAGTACAGTGTGAGGGTAGACTCTCCCCACTGATTGTGGTAGCGCACCCTCTGATGAGAGATGTGCTCTCCACGGAGGACAGGGCAGGTATGATTTCACGGGTATATGCAAGACTGCTCCAACACACTCATGATGCCAGTAAACTTCCCTGCAGACGTGGGTGGGAGCGTGACTTGGGACCTATAGATGGGGAAACCTGGGAGTTGTGTCTGACATCCGCCCCCTTAGTCTCAGTCTCTGCATCTCAAAGACTATCACATTTATATTTACTACATAGGGTGTACAGGACCCCAGCCAGGCTACACAAATGGGGCTTTAGGGACACCCCCTTGTGCCCAAAATGCACTGCACAAACTGGTGATCTGCTACACATGATGTGGAAGTGCCCCAAGTTATTCCGGTATTGGAAATTCGTTCTAGATACTATAGCTCAGGTGTTTCAGATACCAGTTATTACTGATCCAGTGGTTTGCCTCCTTGGTGCCTTGGAACTACCTGACCTTCCCCCAAATGGCCATACCGCAGTGCTAAGATTGCTCTATCTTGCCCGCAAAGAGATAGCTAAACTATGGATAACCCCTAGGGTACCAACAGGCACACAATGGGTGACACAGGTCAACAGTATTTTAATACGCGAAAAGTTAACATACCAACATCGGGGTGCATTAAAGAAATTTTATTCTATGTGGCAGCCATGGCTAGATGTGCCGGGACTAGGCCCCTTGCAGTTGGTGAGGGACAGATTATTGCAGGGATAAAATGCCTTTGTTTCAGGGTGTGGGAATGCAACTGCGCTGTGAATAGAGAGAGAGAGAGTAGGGCATGCTACACCACTCATTGGAGAACCCAAAGAGGTGCTGAGAACATAATGGTGGTCCACAGTTCTTTTTTCTCTTTCTTTTCCCCTCTTCTTCCTTATCTTTTTCTTCCTTTTTTCTCTCTTTCTCACTCTTTTTCACTACCTGTCTCCCCTCCTCCCTTTGCTCTCAACCTTAGTTTGTGAAACTTCTTCTCACCCCCTGAGATTGCAGTCGGATGCTTCTGTGCACAGTCAGACTACATTCACCAGGGTAACAATGCATACTGATTGTAGTATTGTAAAGTGTAACACTTTCTCATAACTGCCTTGTTTACGTTTATGTTGGCAGGTATGCCATTAGAGTACATTGGTATTAGACCGAAACTTAATATACGCTGATATAAGATTGTATCCTGACCCTTTTTGCTTTTTCCCTGTATACTGCAAATGATACTTACCTGTCTGTGTGCAACCATGTGATTGTATCTCTATTTTTCTACAATAAACTTGTTTTTTGATTTAAAAAAAAAAAGAAGGATGGAGGGGAAAGTTCAGGTACACATTGCAGATCACTGGGGTAAACCCCTAAACTCCAAAGTCAATCGGCACTCCACTTGAGTGGGTATTGCTCACCCAGATAGACCCCTCTCACCTGGCCCAGCAGCCGGAATGATGCACGAACCAGTTCAATACAAAGTAACTGCCACAGACTGATCAGGAACAAAAATGAACAGTCCGGAATCCTCTGCCACAGGATATATCACCCGCTACATGCATAATAAATAAAAACCCAACAGAGGCTGCAGCACTCTCAGACCAAAATAAAAACACAAACATGCACCAGTTACACCAATGAAAAGTTCAAATGTTTTCCATCTAATATAATCCAACTCAAATCAATTTGTGACATACAGTGGGTAGAGAAAAGAACCTCCCCCTTTAAAACAATCACATTTTGTTGCTTTGCATCCTTAAAGCGGAGGTTCACCCTCAGAGAGCACATTTTCCCCTTAGATTAATGCTCGTTTTGTCTAGGGGAATCCGCTAATTGTTTTAAAATATGATCCGTACTTACCGTTTACGAGATGCATCCTCTCCGTCGCTTTCGGGTATGGGCTGCGGGAATGGGCGTTCCTTCTTGATTGACAGTCTTCCAAGAGGCTTCCGACGGTCGCATCCATCGCGTCACGATTTTCCGAAAGAAGCCGAACGTCGGTGTGCAGGCGCAGTATAGAGCCGCACCGACGTTCGGCTTCTTTCGGCTACGAGTGACGCGATGGATGCGACCGTCGGAAGCCTCTCGGAAGACTGTCAATCAAGAAGGAACGCCCGCTCCCGAAGACCCATACCCGGAAGCGACGGAAGAAGATGCATCTCGAAAACGGGTAAGTACAGCTCATATTTTAAAACAAATAGCCGATTCCCCTAGACCAAACGAGCAGGAATCTATGGGGAAAAGGGCAAACATTAAATAAATGGGTGAACTCCCGCTTTAAATGAAGACAGAAACAGTTTTTGTATTATCCAGCTGTATTTACTCAGTGCAACTTTTAACATCCAAGTGAAAAATAAAACACCAACATGTCAGAAAAAAAAAATCAAAAACAGAATCACTGAGTTGGAAAAAGGATCACCCCTAGTGTTAGTATTTTGTTGACCCACCTTTAGCTTTTATTACAGCCTTTAGTCTATAGGGATATGTATACATAACTTTACACATAATTAGCCAGATTCAGAGAGACTTACGACGGCGTATCAGTAGATACGCCGTCGTAAGTCCGAATGAGCGCCGTCGTATCTTTGCGCGCATTCTTAAAATTAGATACGCCTCACTGTTGCTAAGATACGACCGACGTAAGTCTCCTACGCCGTCGTATCTTATCTGCATAATTACGCTGGCCGCTAGGGGTGTGTACGTGGATTTACGCGTTGAATATGTAAATGAGCAAGATACGCCGATTCACGAACGTACTTGCGCCCGTCGCTGTAATCTACGTCGTTTACGTAAGGCGTTTTTCCGGCGTAAAGTTAAACCAAAAAGCTGGTCTAAGTTGTTTAGGATATGGACATCGGAAGTGCCATCGGATTTTAAGTCGTTTACGTAAGTCGTACGTGAATGGGGCTGGGCGTAAGTGAGGTTTCACGTTGTACGCATTGTGACGTCGTATCGTAGGGAGTATTTGCAACGTGATTCTGAGCCTGCGCGCGCATGCGCCGTTCGTTCGGCCATGCATTCACATGGGGTCACGATTCATTACAATACAACACGCCCACTACCAGCCTTCCTTGAATTACGCGGGCTTACGCCGGACCATTTACGCTATGCCGCCGTAACTTAGGGAGCAAGTGCTTTGTGAATACTGTACTGGCCTCTATATGTTACGTCGGCGTAGCGCATATGAGATGCGCTACGCCCGCTTAAACATATGCCGCTCTACCTGAATCCGGCTACTAGACTTTGCAATATTTGCCCACTCTTCTTTGCAGAACTGCTCAAGTTCAGTTGAATTTGATGGTGGCCGTTTGTGGACTGCAGTCTTCAAGTCATTTTCAATGGGGTTTAAGTCTGGGCTCTGACTAGGCCATGCAAAGATATATAGCTATATAGCTATAGCAGCACCCTTTATTTAAGCAAAAGGTTTAGCATTACAGTAGGCAGCGTAATAGGTTTGTGCACTTAAAAGTGATAGAATGATAAACACTAGTCTATTACTTTCACAGAGTCTTGATTCTAGAAGTATCTAAAGTATATGGGAAAGGGACAAAACTGCTAAATAGCTGCATACGTAATTGGCTTTTGTAAATGTGTATATAAAAATATGGCACCCCACTTACAACCCCTATTAGGCAGGTGCTTCATCTGCCAACCCCTACCCACATCCCCATGTCCTGATAAAACTACATGCACATAACCTGCAAAACTGTTAGGCCCCGTACACACGACAGAGGAACTCGACGTGCTTGGCACGTCGAGTTCCTCGTCTCGTTTTGGGATGAAGCCGCCGAGGAGCTCGGCGGGCCGCCTTCTCCTATAGAACAACGCGGCCAACGAGAAAATAGAGAACATGTTCTCTATTTTCTCGTCGAGCTCCTCGGCGGCTCCATCGAGCCAAAACTGTACAGACGACAGAGATTCTCGGCAGAATCCGGGTTTTGACCGAGTTTCTCGGCGAATTCTGCCGAGAATCTCTGTCGTGTGTACGAGGCCTTATACTCAACTGCCACGATCCCTGAAACACATAAAAAATTACTCCATGTGGCTGTGCTAACCGAAAATCACCAGAGCAGATAACAAGTTAAAGCGGTGGTTCACCCTCCTTCACATCATTAGACCATTACATTCGGCATCGTAGCGCGAGCTACGGTATGCCGGTCTTAAATTTTTAATCCCCGTACTCACTGTGCTATCGATGATTAAAGAATCCGACTCCCGCGGGGAATGGGCGTGCCTATGGAGAGGGAGGATGATTGACGGCCGGCTCTGGCACGTCACGCTCCCCGAAGACAGCCGGAGTAGGTCTCGGCTATTCACAGCGCCTGCGCACAGGCTATGCGCAGGCGCCGTGAATAGCCAAGCCTATTTCGGCTATTTCCGGAGAAGCGTGACGTGCCAGGGCCGGCCGTCAATCACCTTCTCTCACCATAGGAACGCCCATTCCCCGGATTCTTCAATCATCGATAGCACAGTGAGTACGGGGATAAAAAATGTAAGACCGGCATACCGTAGCTCGCGCTACGATGCCGAATGTAATGGTCTAATAAAAAAAAAACATTTTTTTTTTTTTTAACAGGGTGAACCCCCGCTTTAAGAGAGGTCAATATAAGTGCCTGACAATTTTACAGCATTCTTTCTTCAATATCAACTAATAGCATCCACAGGAAACTATTGAACTTGTCTAACCACATTGCACTGGCCAGCAGAAAAGTTAAAACAAGCAAGGACAAAAGAAGAAAAGACGAAACTGTTAAAATGACACTCACACTGAGAAACGCCCAAGGGAATCCTATTAAAAAAAATTGTCTATCAGATATAGTTAAGAAAAACAATAAAACGCTATAGAAGCAGGCAGTCCATTAGAACTTTAGGTAGACCAAGGACTTTTCTTTTCTAAGTAGTTAAAAGCATGTACACTAGTATAAGGGACTGTATATCATGTCACATATTATGTGTTACAGTGAGGGGAAAAGGTATTTGATCCCCTGCTGATTTTGTACATTTGCCCACTGACAAAGAAATGATCAGTCTACATTTTTAATGGTAGGTTTATTTTAACAGTAAGAGACAGTGTAGTAACAATTAAATCCAGAAAAACGCATTTCCAAAAAGTTGTAAATTGTTTTGCATTTTAAAGGAGTGAAATTTGTATTTTACCCCTTCACAATACACGACTTAGTACTTGGTGGCAAAACCCTTATTGGCAATCACAGAGGTCAGACGTTTCTTGTAGTCGGCCACCAGCTTTGCACACGTTTCAGGAGGGATTTTGTTCCACTCCTCTTTGCAGATCCTCTCCAAGTCATTAAGGGCCAGATCCACAAAAGGGATACAACGGCGTATCTGCTGATACGCCGTCGTATCCCTGTTTCTAACTATGCGGCTGATTCATAGAATCAGTTACGCATAGCTAGTCCTAAGATCCGACAGGTGTAATGGACTTACACTGTCGGATCTTAGGATGCAGTACCGCGGCCGCCGCTGGGGGCATTTCTCGTCGAAATCCAGCGTCGGGTATGCAAATTAGCACTTACGGAGATCCACAAAGCTTTTTCCCTTCGTTAAGTCTCCGTAAATGTTAGTTTGCCGTCGCAAAGATAGGGCTACTTTTACAAAGTGTAAAGTTAGTACACCATGTAAAAGTATACCTGTCTTTCCCGCGTCGCTGTCAAATTTATTTTTAATTTTTTTTTTCCCGCCGCATCTCTTTTTTACCCGTCGCGATTCACAAAACTCGGCGCAACGTAACGTAACGCAAAGCACGTCAGGAAAATAGCGTCGGGAGCATGCGCAGTACGTCCGGCGCGGGAGCGCACCTAATTTAAATGGGACTTGCCCCATTTGAATTGGCCCGCCTTGCGCCGGACGGATTTAAGTTACACCGCTGCAAATTTTCAGGTAAGTGCTTTGTGGATCGGGCATTAACTTGTGTAATTTGCGGCGGTGTAACTTAAATCACAAAAGTTACGTTGCGCCCGCTGGTTGTGGATCTGGCCCTAAGGTTTTAAGGCTGATGTTTGGTAATTCGAACCTTCAGCTCCCTCCACATATTTTCTATGGGATTGAGGTCTGGAGACTGGCTAGGCCACTCCAGGGCCTTAATGTGCATCTTCTTAAGTGACTATTTTGTTGCCTTGGTTGTGTGTTTCGTGTCATTGTCATGCTGGAATACCCATCCATGACCCATTTTTAATGCCCTGGCTGAGGGAAGGAGGTTCTCACCCAAGATTTGATGGTACATGGCCCCGTCCATCACCCCTTTGATGCAGTGAAGTAGTCTTGTCCCCTTAGCAGAAAAACACCCTCAAAGCATAATGTTTCCACCTCCATGTTTGACGGTGGGGATGGTGTTCCTTGGGTCATAGGTAGCATTCCTCCTCCTCCAAACACGGCGAGTTGATTTAATGCCAAAGAGCTTGATTTTGGTCTCATTTGACCAGAACACTTTTACCCAGTTTTCATCAGCATCATTCTGATGTTTATTAGCAAACTTCAGACGTGTGCTTTCTTCAGCAGGGGGACCTTGCAGGCGCTGCAGGATTTTAGTCCTTCATGTAGTGTGTTACCATTGTTTTCTTGGTGACTATGGTCCCAGCTGCCTTGAGACCATTGACAAGATTCAACCTCCCCAACCTTCCCCTCCTGAACGTGGAAGAATTGCATTCAGAATAGGAACCTTTTGACCGCTTTGCTGCGGGAAACCGCAAAACCGCAGTAATATTTTGTCGCATTTTGCGTTTTTCCATGTCTACTATGGCTTGTCAATTAATACGTCTATTATTTAAGAGCAACGACCGGAGTGCGGATCATCTTTTTCCTCGATATTCAAAGATGTGCCACAACTCCCAAACCCTAATATGCCTGTCCAAAGAGTCATTCAGGGTGGCTGTTAGATATTCCATTCTCTGGACATCCTGGATCCTAGCATGGAGCTCGGCCAGAGAGGGAGTCTCACGCTGTTTCAATTTAAGGGCCACTAAACACTATGCTGCTGTGAGAAGCAGCCTTTTAGATTTTTTATAAAACTTAGAAAGAGGCAACCCCAAGATAAAAGTTTTAAAAGTGCATGAAATCCAGTAATCAAAGACTTGATGGATAAGAATGTGTACTGCTCAGCAATAAGGTTTGATAAGTGGGCACAACCAGTAAATATGTAAAAGTGTTCCCAGTCTATCCTTACATCTCCAGCACCTGACACCCATAGTAGAATATATAAAGCAAAGCTTATCTGGTGTGGAGGACCAGTGAAAACGTATCTTATATCGGTTTTCTCTTTATAAGGTGCAGATGGAGCTCTTGGCCTCTTGAGACCATATCTTCTGCCAAATGGCAAAGGGTAACTCCTCTCCCAAAACTTGTTTCAATTTTTTCATATGTAGCTAGGGGTTGCTACTATAGTTATTATTGTTGAATGGTTCATTGTTTTCTTGTGTATGAGTTTGGCTCCCCCTAGTGCCTGCTGAACTCTGTTAGGATTTTCTTTCCTCCTTGAGAGTGAACAGAGCAATGCATTGTGGGACATATAGTCTGGATGAGGAAGTGACACTGTTAGCTGGGCCAGCTCTAGACTACAGGACACACAATGCAAAGTGCGCAAAACAGCCTGCTGGGAGGAGAGATAAAATGACAGGCGCTGCCTTTTTTCAGCCTCTCTGGACGCCATTCTGAACCTGCCAGCAGAAGGTCTGTGTGACAGGGAGTGAGAGACTGCAGCTTATACAGCGGAGAGCCGAATCACCCGCCTCAGAGGGACCTCAGAGGACAGCACCGCTATTCCAGCACCGCCTGCGCTCCAAAGCATCTGGGACCACCTTCACTCCAATCCACTGGGAATCGCAGCGCGGCGTGGTAGCGCAATGTCACCGGATGGAGACACCAGGTGGGATTCTGGCTGGAGCCCTTCATCTATTGGGGTCCATTGTGGTGAGAGGGCACCTGCCGATCCAGACAGAGATTACAGTATTGCTGAGTGAGTCTTCCTACAGACTGGATGGTGAGACTTGTAGTTCCACGGATGTGAATCTACTCCTTCACAGGCCTTATACAGCCAGCGCTTGGTGCCTTGTTTATTTCCCCCTGTGCTGTAAAGTCAGTACTGTATTCAACTCATAATTAAAGAGGAATCTACAAGTGGTGATATTTCTTTAGTTTAAGTATTCATCAGTACACCTTTGTTCTTCAGTCCTTTTGTCTTTCACCTACCTGGATTACAAAATTACAAATCACACTGCAGTGTAAACCACAGGCTAGCTGAAGATTTCTGGAATTAAAAGAACATTCATCATCCTCTTTTCTTATTATGCTTTACTGTTCCGCATTTAGTACTAATCATTGAATTACGACCTAGGGGGAGCCATTTTGTGAGATATTATCTAATTCATACTGTGTTTACTGTATGTATATGCTGTGCACTGTTTTCTGGTTTGTGTGCTGAGGCCTCAGAGGACAGGTATCCAATACGTGTTTTAAAGGTGTTGGATATTTGTCTCTCTGTGTACCTGATAGATCATTTTCCTGTTATAAGGTATACACCCTTGTATATCAGTGTCAAGTGATATTTTCTGTCAAACATAAGTTGTGTTCATTCATATATGTTCTTGTATTCATTCTTTATCTCAGTAAACATTTCTGGTTTAGTGATATTGCGTGAGTTTCTCATTATTAACGCAACATTTCAGAATGGAACCCAAGGTGTCAGAGGTAAGAGAGGATTTGCAGAGTCCGGGTGGCCAGTGGCAGTGGCGGCCCGTCCATAGGGGGCGCCTGGACGCCGCCCCCCCCCCCAAGTTTTTGACAAAAAATAAATAAATATATATAAAAAAGTCACTTTAAGAGCGTCCGGGCACCGGACACACGGCAGTCTATGGGAAGCTTCCCAGCTTGAAATCAGCTGATTGCAAGCTGGGAAGCTGATTTGTGTTTAGGGCATGGGCAGGGCGCAAGCTGTGCGTCCGCACACACTCCCCACTGATTTGTCCCTGGCTCCTGCCCTGTCTTTTTTATTGGCTGGACCGAAAAGGTGATTGGGCGGTGCTTTTTCGGCACTGCCGCGTCACTTTTAGTTTCCCGGCAGGCTCACTGACACTGTGACTTGTGGAGTGCGGACTCCGGAGACCATTTGATGTAACACAGTGGCAGCGGAGGGATGGACACAGAGCTGGCAGTGTACCAGAGGGAGCACCAGGTGAGTGCAGGGATCGGAGAGGATACCTGACCTTCCCTATTTGCTTTTGACGGCATGGCATGTCTCTCTCTCTCAGAACCATCATGCTTCCGGGCAGCTTCCCCCTCCTCGGTCTCCTCTGCAGAGCAGCAAACCGAATGTGACTGTTCCACCCAGTGAGCTGAGTACTGTGTCCTATCGTGAACCTGGCCCCCCTCCCCCACCTCTAAACACTTTTCTCAGCTGCTGCAGAGCTTCATGGAGGGGGGGGGGCTGCTGAGTGTTGTGGTTCGTGGCAGTGACTGGTAGCTGTGGGGTTTCTCCACCCTAAACACCCCCCTCCCTGCATCTCCACCTTAAACACTCCCCTCCCTGCATCTCCACCCTAAACACCCCCCTCCCTGTGTCTCCACCCTAAACACTCCCCTCCCTGCATCTCCACCCTAAACACCCCCCTCCCTGCATCTCCACTGTAAACACCCCCTCCCTGCATCTCCACCCTAAACACCCCCCTCCCTGCATCTCCACCCTGAAAACCCCCCCTCCCTGCATCTCCACCCTAAACACCCCCCTCCCTGCATCTCCACCCTAAACACCCCCCTGCATCTCCACCCTAAACAACCCCCTCCCTGCATCTCCACCCTAAACACCCCCCTCCCTGCATCTCCACCCTAAACACCCCCCATGCATCTCCACCCCAAAAAAAAACAACCCTCCCTGCTTTTTTTGGTGTGACGTGTTTACAGTTGGGAGGTATGTACTCTGTCCTGTGATGCTGAGCTGTATACTCTGTCCTGTGATGCTGGGGCTGTACTTTGTCCTGTAATGCTGGGGATGTATACTTTGTCCTGTGATGCTGGGGCTGTATACTTTGTCCTGTGATGCTGGGGCTGTATACTCTGTCCTCTGATGCTGAGCTGTATACTCTGTCCTGTGATGCTGAGCTGTATACTCCTGACACTATGGGTGGAAGTTAGTGGAATAGAGGGGACGGAGTGAGTGGATTATATAAGGGGTGGGACTTATGAGAAGTGGGATGGGTCATCCTAAAACTTCACCAGCCACCACTGGCCAGTGGGGTATAGAGTCTATCAGCAGCCCCCACAGGGATACTGCTACACATATACAGATGCAGAGAGCGAGAGAAAGACAGAGGCAAAGAGAGAGAGACAGAGAGACAGAGGCAAAGAGAGAGAGAGGCAAAGAGAGAGAGAGACATAGGCAAAGAAAGAGAGAGACAGAGGCAAATAAAGAGAGAGACAGGCAAACAGAGACAGAGAGAGACAGAGGCTAAGAGAGACAGAGGCTAAGAGAGAGAGAGAGACAGAGGCAAAGAGAGAGAGAGAGAGAGGCAGAGGCAAAGAGAGAGAGACACACAGAGGCAAATAGAGAGAGAGACAGAGGCAAAGAGAGAGACCGAGGCAAATACAGGGAGAGAGAGACAGAGGCAAAGAAAGAGGGCAGAGGCAAAGAGAGAGAGGCAGAGGCAAAGAGAGAGAGAGACAGAGGCAAAGAGAGAGAGAGACAGAGGCAAATAGAGATAGAGACAGAGGCAAAGAGAGAGACATAGGCAAAGAGAGAGAGGCAAAGAGAGAGAGAGAGACAGAGGCAGAGATAGAGAGACAGAGGCAAAGAGAGAGAGAGACAGAGGCAAAGAGAGAGAGGCAAAGAGAGAGAGAGGCAGAGAGAGAGAGAGAGATAGAGAGAGCAAGAGACAGACAGACAGAGGCAAAGAGAGAGAGAGAGGCAGAGGCAAAGAGCGATAGACAGAGGCAAAGAGAGAGAGACAGAGGCAAAGAGAGACATAGGCAAAGAGAGACAGAGGCAGACAGAGGCAGAGAGCGAGAGAGACAGAGGGAGAGAGGCAGGCAGAGAGAGAGACGGGGGGCAGAGAGAGAGAGTTACTGTAGGCAGGACAGTATAGTGGTCAGTGTAGTATTGTGGTCAGTGTAGTGGACAGTATAGTGGTCAGTATAATTTTTAGTGTAGTGCACAGTATGGTATAGTGGTCAGTGTGCTGTAGTGTAGTTTTCAGTGTAGTGTAGTGGTCAGTATAGTGGTCAGTGTAGTGGATAGAATAGTATGGTGGTCAGTGTAGTGTAGTGGACAATATAGTATAGTGGTCAGTATGGGTATCAGATAGGCCAGTGTTGGAATCAGGTTGGTCAGTGCTATTGTATTTGAAGGGACTCTGGGAGTGCTAAAAATCCGCAGGTTGGGGGGTGCAAATGACTTGCCTTGCCCCAGGTGCTGACAACCCACGCTACGCCACTGCACACACCCGCTGCCGAGCTAATCCCCCTCACAATATATATACAGTAGATCATATAGCCCACCTTTTTATATGGAGTCCTCACATGGTAAAAGAGCAAAGAAGCAGCATGATCACATAGCAGCATAAAGAAATGTCTGCCCCTTCCAGTGAGTGGGTCATCGCCCCTGTTATCCAGGAAGCCTTTTCTGAATTAAACTTGAGAGGAAGAGATATTAAGGAAAAATGGTGAGAGGGAAACAAACCCCGGGACTTTAAACAGTGTCAGTAAGTAAATAATACAAATATAATACAAAAATATACATTTTTATTATATGAACACATATCTGGCAGACAGCCTACGGGGGTTCAGATTTGCTGATCCAACGAGATAGAATGGACTATATACAAGATTTTAGTAATGAAAATTGTATCATTAGCAGTAATCAGCATGGATTCATGAAGAATCATTCTTGCCAAACCAATCTATTAACATTCTATGAGGTGGTGAGCTGCCATCTAGACAAAGGAAGGCCTATAGAGGTGGTGTTTTTCTGGATTTTGCAAAAGCATTTGACACAGTTCCCCATAAATGTTTACTGTACAAAGTAAGATCCATTGGCATGGATCATAGGGTGAGTACATGGATTTAAAACTGGCAACAAGGGCGAGTTCAGAGGGTAGTGATATGTGGGGAGTACTTAAGGGATGGAAAGTGGGGTCCCCCAGGGTTCTGTGCTGGAACCAACAATCCTATTTAATTTGTTTATAAACGACCTGGAGGATGGGGTAAACAGTTCAATCTCTGTATTTGCAGACGATACTAAGCTAAGCAGGGCAATAACTTCTCCGCAAGATGTGGAAACCTTGCAAGATGATCTGAACAAATAATTTGGGTGGGCAACTACATGGCAAATGAGGTTTAATGTGGGAAAATGTAAATTAATGCATTTGAGTGGCAAAAATATGAATGCAATCTACTCACTGGGTCGAGAACCTCTGGGGAAATCTAGGATGGAAAAGGACCTGGAGGTCCTAGTAGATGATAGGCTCAGCAATGGCATGTAATGCCACGCTGCTGCTAACAAAGCAAACAAAATATTAGCATGCATTAAAAAGGGGATTAACTCCAGAGATAAAGCAATAATTCCCCCACTCTACAAGACTCTGGTCCGGCCTCACCTGGAGTATGCCATCCATTTCTGGCTACCAGTCCTCAGGAAGGATGTACTGGAAATGGAGCGAGTACAGAGAAGGGCAACAAAGCTAATAAAGGGACGGGAGGATATTAGTTATGAAGAAAGGTTATGAGCACTGAACGTATTCTCTCTGGAGAAGAGACGCTTGAGAGGGGATATAATTTTAATTAACAAATACCGTACTGGTATCCCACAATAGGGATAAAACGTTTCCGTGGAAAGGAGTTTAACAAGACATGTGGCCACTTATTAAGATTAGAAGAAACAAGGTTTAACCTTAGACTGCATAGAGCAGTGGTTCTCAATCTCAACCTGGGGGTCGGGACCCCCTCGGGGGTCAAATAATAATTTGCCAGGGGTCACCGAATCCTGGGCTATTCCTGAAACACACAACACTTTCCCAGACATTTTGCAGCCACCCAGCAGGGCTGTCCCTGGAGCCTGTGGCTGTCCAGCTGGGTTGTTCCTGGAGCCCACGGCTGCACACTCAGCCTCTTCGCAGGTGCCCATTCAGTTCACAGCATGGCTGGGGCAGAGACTTGAGGTCAGCTGACTGGTGAGGAATGTGAAGTGGGATGGGCTAGAGGAGACCCCATCTCCTGATTTTGGCATAGGTGTCACTGCTGCGAGAAACCACAAAGTCAGAGACACAGTGAAGCCGGAGACACAGTGAGTGTGATTATAATTTCCATTAAAATGACTCAGGGAGCGCTAAATGTCTGTGGTTTAGGCACAAATTACTTGTCTTGCCTTGGGTGCTGACAACCCACGCTACAAAAATAATTTTACTGTTAGGGGTCCCCACAACTTGGGAAATTTTATCAAGGGGTCACGGCACTAGAAGGTTGAGAACCACTGGCATACAGGGTTATTTACTGTAAGAGCAGCAAGGATTTGGAATTCACTTCTGCAGGCAGTGGTCTCAGCGGGGAGCATCAATAGTTTCAAAAAACTATTAGAAAAGCACCTGAACAACCACAACATACAGGGATATACAATGTAAAGCCTCATACACACGGTCTGACTTCAAACAAACTTTTCCGTGGATTTTTGTTTGAAGGGCGTTGGCAGTCACATGTTTTTTTAGCTCTTTTCTGCTCTTTACCGCCACCCTTTGGTCAACTTCTGCTATTGTTGGTTGATTTGGTTTTGAGCATACTTGTTTGTACTTTGGACAAAAGTCTGATGGACTTCTGTACACACGATAGGACTTTGCACCGTAGAGACAATGAGACATAGCAACCTAGGTGAGTATAAATGCTTGTTTTTTTTACAATCCCTAGCACCTTTAAAACATTTTCTGCCTTACCTAATTTATTGTCACCTTGGAGTTGAAAAGAAAATTTATGTTGGCTATTTTGTCATACATCTATTTTCAAGGTATTGTCATTTACGTTCCTGTTCCATTTTAAGTAAATAATTTAGCACCATACTTTTGTGGGCACAGCAAAACAACAGTTATAAAGTCAATCTCTCTCAGAGATAAATAGATCAGTTCTGTGTTTGTCTAAATGGTGACAATATACTATAGCTTGCCAAGGAATGTAACACTTGGAAATAATCTTTTGGTCAGATAAATTCCATTTCCTGATGTTTATCACTGTTGGAAATACCAGGATATGGTGATAACCACATGCATTTTTACATGTGAACTGTACATTCTAGCATATTCAGTGTGCTTGCATAGGGGTTTTCTCATTACAGATATTAATAACCTTACAAAAAGACTCGAGGGCTTTAGTAAATTTAACTGATCAGGTAGGTCAGTTAAGCATATGAATTTTGGATAAAAATAAGGTAAATAATTTTACAAACCAGATCCTCATATTAGATTTGTCAAGCATCTAATAATAAAAGTCACAAATCCACTGTGTAGTATTTGGTCATTTTCGGAATAAATTGCTTTCTAATTGCTATAATCACTGTTTTAACAGACTGGAGCCTTTCTGATTGTCTTTAATTCCATTCTGGTAATGAGTTTGACCCGTGGAATGTGATACAACAGCTGTAGGATCTTCTAGAGCTTTTTTCCTTAGGGATATTGAGCTTTCTTTATCAAAGTGTCTAAAAACTTTCTGTGATACTTTTCAGCAACCAATTAGATTAAAGCCCTGTACACATGGGCCAGAATCTCGTTAGGAAAAAAACGTAATTTTTCTTGACGAGATTCTTGGCAAGAATCTTTTGCCAGCCGAGTGTACACACACTCAATTCAAAAGAAATGCCAGTCTTTTGAATGGCATGAACGCGGTGACATAATAGAGTACGACGAGCATGCCGCGCGTCACATTTGATGCCGTCGCCGGCATCTTGCTTCACCTTACCTATTCCTTGGAAGCTACCGCACATGCGTCAAAGTCATTTCGAGCATGCGTGAGGTAAGTATACACACGCTCAGGTTTCTCGGCAGGAAAACACTGCCGATAATCTCACGACGAGAAAATAGAGAACAGGTTCTCTATTTTTCTCGTTGAGATTCTGGGCAGTTTTCTTGACGAGAAACCTCAAAGCCTCGTACACACGCACGGTTTACTCAGCAAGAAAGCTCTGCCAGCAGTTTCTTGCTGAGAAAACTGTGCGTGTGTATGAGGCTTAAAGCGGTTGTAAACCCGCAATGATTTTTTATTTATTTTTTTCACCTAAAAGCCAAAAGCCATAATGAGCTAGTATGCACCGCATACTAGCTCATTATGAAAAACTTACCTCGGAACGAGGTGTAGAGAACTTACCTGGTCCACGCCGAGCGATATGTCATCTTACGTCGGCGTGTCTTCTGGGTATCGCCGCTCCAGCGCTGTGATTGGCTGGACCGGCGATGTCGTCACTCCCGCGCATGCGCGGGAGACTTCAATCCGGCAAGGTCTGGTGGCTGCCAGCCCTTTAGCCGAGGCTCCCCGCTGCGCATGCGCTGCTGCAATCAGCGGCGCATTGCGAGGGGAAAATCTCCTAAACCGTAGAGGTTTAGGAGATATTCTTTATACCTACAGGTAAGCCTTATTATAGGCTTACCTGTAGGTAAAAGTGGTAGTAAAGACTTTACTACCACTTTAACACCTTAAAACTGTCATTATGTAGTACAGGTTTCAGTTTTTGTTGTAAAGCAGCACAAACATTATTATATCAGATGCTTTGGAAATTGATAACTATTGTGTGACCTATCATTGGTGGTTCACTATTACCCATTTCTTACAAGTGTTAATAACTGGCAGTAGATACAGCTCCAGAAATTTAAGCTGCTAATTTTTCATTTCCTAATAGCAAAAACTTCTGGTCCAGATGGTATACCTGGAGAATGGTTTAAAGCAGGGGGTCTTTAAACTATGTGGAACAAAAGGTGGTTGCGCTAATAGGTCTATAATAGGTCTATAATAGGTGTGAATGACTGTGTGTCCCAAGCGTGTCACGATCCTACGGGGTAAAATGACCGCACCAGCCAAGCAGACACTGGCTGGAAAAAGCGCCCAGAAGCGATTCAGTTCGCATGAGTAGTGCTATACAAGTCATTCATTTATTCATTCATTCACAGCGTATGAACAAAAATATTTGTCACTTAGTGCATATAAATCAGTGAAAACACAAAAATGCATATAATATTCCAATGGACTAAACCATGTGGTATTAATGTAGCAAATAAATATGGTGAATAAATGAGTAAATCCACAAAAACACATATGATAGTCTAATGAGCTGGTCATATAGTATTAATGAAGCAAATAGGTATTGTAAACCTAATGAGTCCAAAGAAAACACAATAAAAAATAAATAAAAAGTTGATGTGAAGATGGTAAAATTAACTCCAAACTTGAAACACCCGTGTGAAAACAGTCTCTTTTATATACTGTGATTGCTTCACCAAAAACTTGTTTGATGTGATCCACCACCGAGAGAGGTACCTGCTTACCGGATCTCATTGACCCCCATTACAGAGGATCCAAGACAGCCTTAAGATAATACAGCTCAATCTGCTCCAGCTGAATCCAAAGGATGGTGATTCAGGTCAACACACTGACAGGTTCAATGGATTCCAATCCCAGAGATCATGCCGAAAAGACAACAAAAATAGCTCCCATAGTGTAAAACCGTATAGGATTTATAAAAATTAATAAAAAAAAGGGATTTTTAATAACAGCTTACTTGTAAAATCCTTTTCTTGTAGTACATCACGGGACACAGAGCAACATAGCCATTACATATGGGTTATATAGTGTACCTTCAGGTGATGGACACTGGCACTCTCCGACAGGAAGTTCCCTCCCTATATAACCCCCACCCATAGTGGGAGTACCTCAGTTTTGTAGCAAGCAATATGTCTCCCAAAATTCCCCATAAGAGGGGTGGGAGCTCTGTGTCCCGTGATGTACTACAAGAAAAGGATTTTACAGGTAAGCTGTTATTAAAAATCCCTTTTTCTTTATCGTACATCACGGGACACAGAGCAGCATAGCCATTACATATGGGATGTCCCCAAGCAATGCTAAATGAGGGGAGGGAGAGCAACCAGGCAAAGCAAAAAAATAGCGGGTGCCAAAGGACAAGAGGACTTTATACTGCGGCCTGTAGAACCGCCTGCCCGAAGGCTGAATCAGCGTTCCTCCTAACGTCCATTTGATACAATTTAGCAAACGTATGAACATATGACCAGGTCGCTGCCCTGCAGACTTGAGCCATAGAGACCTGGTGATACGCTGCCCAAGAGGCGCTCACAGTTCTAGTGGAATGGGCCTTAACCGACAAAGGCGGATTTTTCCCTTTCAGGCCATAGGCTTGAATAATCAACTGTCTAATCCACTTGGAAATGGTGGCTTTAGACGCTGCCTGACCCTTCTTAGGTCCTTCCGGCAGAATAAACAAGACGTCAGTCTTGCGAATCTGGGCTGTGGCTTTCAAATAAATCCTAACAGCCCTGACCACATCTAAGCAATGCAGTAGTCTCTCCTTCTTCGAAGAAGGTTTAGGAAAAAATGACGGAAGAATCAAGTCCTGATTTAGATGAAAACTAGATACTACTTTCGGAAGAAAAGACGGATGTGGCCGAAGAATGACCCTGTCCTTATGTAGTACTAAATAGGGTGCCTTACACGACAAGGCTGCCAATTCTGACACCCTTCTGGCGGAAGACATAGCCACCAGAAAAAACAATTTCCTAGTTAACAAGACCAGCGGGATCTCAGATAAGGGTTCAAAAGGCTGAAATTGTTAGGCCGATAGAACCAAATTTAAATCCCAAGGATACAGGGGAGCCTTTATCGGAGGATTAATCCGAATAACCCCTTGTAAAAACGACTTTATTAGAGAGTGAGAGGCCAAGGGTCTTTGGAAAAAGACCGATAAGGCAGAAACCTGCCCCTTGATTGTGCTAACAGCTAGGCCCTTCTCTACTCCTAACTGTAGGAAATCCAAGATTCTCCCGATGACATACTTGCGGGGATGCCACTTCTTAGAAACTGGCTTTCTAGCATTACCTAGGGTGGAAATAACCTGGCCAGAGAGGCCCCTGTTCTTAAGAATTAGGGATTCAGCAGCCAGGTCGTCAAATTTAAGGCCCGTAAGGCAGGATGGAAGAACGGCCCTTGTGAGAGGAGGTCCGGCCGCAACGGGAGGACCCAAGGTTCCTCTATTGCCATCCTTATTATTAAGGAGTACCAAGGCCTCCGGGACCAAGCCGGGGTTACCAGAATCGTTGGTTTGCGCTCCACCTGGATTCTGTGAAGAAGACGGGGTAGCATTCGTAACGGAGGGAAGGCGTAGATCAGCGCAAACTGATGCCAAGGACATACCAGGGCGTCCGTCCCGCAGGCCAATGGATCCCTTGTCCGGGATACAAACTTGACTAGTTTCGTATTGAATCTGGAGGCCATGACATCCACCTCCGGAGTTCCCCATCTCTGGCAGATGTCCTGAAAAACTTTGGGATGGAGAGACCATTCTCCCGGGGACATTTGTTGGCGGCTGAGGAAATCCGCCTGCCAATTGTCCACTCCGGGGATAAATACTGCTGAAATGCATGGAATATGGGTCTCTGCCCAAGAAAAGATTCGGTCCACCTCTCTCTGGGCTGCCTGACTTCTGGTGCCGCCCTGTTGGTTTATATAAGCCACAGCAGTGGCGTTGTCGGACTGTATCCTTACTGGGGAGTCCTGTAATACATCCGTCCATGCAACTAGAGCCAACCGGGCTGCTCGTATCTCTAGGACATTTATGGATAGAGCCGACTCTCTTTTTGACCACTTCCCCTGCTGGGTCAGTCCTTCCAGGACTGCACCCCAACCCGATAGATTTTGCATCTGTGGTGACTATTCTCCATGAGACGGGACTGAACGATCTTCCCCTCAGAAGGTTTTGAGGGACTAACCACCAGCACAGACTCTGATGTGCTGCATGGGACAGGGATATGGGAAGATCCAGGGCCTGGACCTTCTTGTCCCAGGCTGCGAGAATTGCTCTCTGTAGTTTCCGAGAGTGGATTTGGGCGTAGGGCACCGCTTCGAAGGTGGCCACTAACTTTCCCAATAGGCGCATACACAGACAAACGGTCGGCCTTGCGCTGCTTAGAATCACTTGAATTAGCTCCTTTATAGAATCCACCCTGGACTGGGGAAGAAAAATTTTCTGATGCACAGTATCTAGAATCAGCCCAAGATATTCCAACCTTCTTGTGGGCTGTAAGGCCGACTTGTCCCGATTTAGGACCCAGCCTAGAGATTCCAGGTAGCCTACCACTAGGCCTACTGCTTGCCTGAGACTGGCCTCTGAGAGATCGATCACTATAAGATCGTCTAAATAAGCAATAACCAGGATCCCCTGAGATCTTAGGTTGGCCAGAACTGGGGCCAGAATCTTTGTGAAAACTCGAGGGGCCGTGGCTAGCCCGAAGGGCAAGGCCACGAACTGATAATGCCGATGACCCAGAGCAAACCGAAGAAACTTGAAATGCCCGGGATAGATCGGGACGTGCAGGTATGCATCCTTGATATCGATAGATGCGAGGAATTCTTTCCCTTGTAGGGCGGCCACTACCGAACGAATAGACTCCATTCGGAAGGAGCGAATCCTTAGGAAGCGGTTTAGGGCTTTTAGATCCAATATTGGTCTTACATCGCCGTTGGGCTTTGGGACTACAAATAGATTTGAATAAAATCCTTGTCCGCGCTCCAGGGCTGGTACCTCCATAATCACTCCTTGATTTAAGAGGCGATCTAGGGCTGCTAGAAGCGAGACTCCTTTTTGAGGATCGCTTGGGAGCCTTGACTCCTGGAAGTGGGGAGGGGGAAACCCCCAAAACTCCAGCTTGTACCCCTGGGCCACTGAAGACAGAACCCATTGGTCGGAGATTCTGGCCTTCCAAAGCTCCGAGAAGAAGCGGAGTCTTCCCCCCACCCGAGAGAGTGGGGGTGTCCCTTCACAAATTCGCCTTAGGGGCAGCTTTAACTGGTTTACGAAACCACGGCTTCTTGTTGCCTGAAGCTTGCCCTTGCGACCTGTTAGCAGGTGAACGGCCAGCAGGCCGTCGATACTGCCTAGAGGATGACGGTCCTGGGACTGGAGAGGTTGGGCGTTTAAAGGTAGGCCCCCGAAACCTCTTCTTAACAGGCAAAAGATTGCTTTTGCCACTGGAGATTTTCTGAATATATTTGTCTAGATCATCTCCAAACAATCTTTCACCCTGGAAGGAAAAACCTGTTAAGAGTTTCTTGCAGGGGGTTTCTGCAGACCAGTTTTTTAACCAAAGAAGCCTTCTCATATGAACCAGAAATAAGGATAGACGAGAAGCTTGCTGGATGGAATCCTTAATGCCGTCTACGGCAAAACATAAGGCTCTGGGCAAGTCAGCTAAGTCCTGAGCTTGTTGTGCCGGAAGGTCTCTTAGAACCTGTTTGGTCTGTTCTTTCAATGCCTGGCATACTCCTATGGCAGCCACAGCTGGTTGAACTACTGCACCTGCAGTGGCAAAGGAGGCCTTTAGCAACGTTTCAAGCCTCTTATCGACAGGGTCCTTGAACATATGAATATTGTCTACTGGACAAGTTAAGGCTATGTTAACACATGAAATGGCTGCGTCCACTGTAGGGACAGCCCACTTCTTAGAAAAACCTTCTTCCAAAGGATACAGCACTGAGAACCTTTTAGGAGGAAGAAAAATCCTATCTGGTTTGACCCAGTCCTGAAAAATTAGGTCCCTCAGTAAGGGATGGACCGGAAACACTGCATTGGATTGAGGAGCCCTTAGAGAACCTAGAGAGGATACGGCAGCCTGAGGTTCAGGCAGGGGTAATTTAAACGCCGTCGGCACCATGTCCGCTAGGGACTGGATCCATAACTTCTCTGCGTGGGAAGCTGAAAACGGTTCCTCTATTGTGGACTCCTCAGAACCCTGTTCCAAGAGGTCTTCCCCTTGCTCCGCTGAGAAATCTAATTCCTCTGCGGAAAGGATCTCTTCGTCTGGAGACTCAACCCTAGGGGATAGGGACATAGTCTGCTTCTTCCCAGGTAATGAGGCTGAAATCAAAGCAGCCATTCTCCGCTCAAATCCACCCAAGGTGGTGGCTAACATCTCCTCCGTAACAAAGGTAGGAGTTGGTTGAATGGGGCCAGCCGCAGCACCCAGCAACCCTGATGGCACATCTGGGGCAGCAACTTCTAGTTTATCTGGGGAGGAAGGCACAGCCGAAGACTGGCCGAGATCCCCAGAGCCCGATGGGGAACCCTTCTGCTTCTTTGGACCCTTGGTATTCTTGGAGCCTCCTGCGCCCTTAGGAGCCATGACACAAACCCAAGGTACTCCGCTACAACACCACTTACTGTTAAGCCGGAGTAGAGAACACCCCCTAAAAAGAGAGGCGTTAGCTACTAAAAATAGTAATAGGTTAGGGTAATCTCACAAAAAACTTGTTTCCCCTAATCCTATCAGGATAGGTAATACAATGCCCCAAGGGCTTGTCACCCACAGAATTACTGTGAGTCAGGTATTACCCCCTTAAGCTGCTGGTCCCATAAGCCTGGGTTAAACAAAGTGGCTTAGGCTGCTGCAAGTACACCGGCTTAGAAAATACTATTTAAGAGCCAAGCTCTTAGTTAGGGTGTGTACTCCAATTTGGCCACCGGGTGTCACTCTCTCCAAAAAAATACCCTGGTATAACAAACCATACGCAGCTCAGGCTGCAGCTCCGTGTCCCACGGTGATCCTGACTGACTGAGAGCCTAATATAGGCTTCAGATGGACCGCCCCTACGTCAGCCCGCCCCTGCACGCTGCGTCGCCGCATCAATTTAAGGCGTGCGTGTGGGCGCGCGCGCCTGGCGCTGCTGGAGGAACCAGGAAGTCTTCAGTTGAAGACAGCGCGGACACATGGAGCCATGGAGAGATACCAGACACCCAGGGAAGACTCCCACCTACTCTGGGAGGTAAGCCAGCTTACTATTACAAGGCTTTTCCCTTCTATGGTAGCGCAGCAGCCTCTAGACCAGCCAGGGGAATTTGACATGGGGGAGTAAACCATCTAGTACAAACAGACCTTGTGGTGTGTATATTGCCCATGCCAGAGGCATAAAGTGGGCTGCCCCCGAATCCCCCGTGGAGGGCTCACTGACAAACCATGTTCTGTGAGCCCTCGCTTACCTCTCCACGCCGCAGGGAATTGCCTGTGTAAGAGGCCCCAATCTTCCCCCATCTCCGTGGGTATGGTCATAGACCTTCAGGGACCGGGGTCCAGATAGGAACACCACACACCTGGACCTATATAGCACTACTGGCATCAGGATTGCTAGGTTAGAAACCAGTCCTGGAACCCAGAGTCCAGCCCTCCCAAAGGAGAGGCATTATAGGCAAAACCCCTCCACGACTTGGGGCCCGGGTACCGTCCACTTTGGTTATGAAGCACCTTGGACGGATTCGGTCGGCTTGCCCAGGTCCCAAGGACAATTATAGGCAGAGCTCTTCAACGTGCACCAACACCTAAGACACTGGCGAAAAAACTGAGGTACTCCCACTATGGGTGGGGGTTATATAGGGAGGGAACTTCCTGTCGGAGAGTGCCAGTGTCCATCACCTGAAGGTACACTATATAACCCATATGTAATGGCTATGCTGCTCTGTGTCCCGTGATGTACGATAAAGAAACACACTTACATCAAGATATTCGAAAAACAGCCTTAAACCTGCAGTGCCGGCCGGTCTCCTGCAGGTAAACCCATTCCTGTTTGCAGGTGAAGTGGGAAGTGACGTTACTGCGCCGTTCGTCTTTTTAACCGATGGTGTGTAGACAAGACTGATGAAAGTCAGCTTCATCGAATATCTGATGAAAAAATCATTGAAAGTGGGAGAGGTTTTACGAGGCTGGCCACTGTTTTTGTAGGCAGTTATATAGCCCAATTGTCTCTGAATCCTATGTCCCTCAATGAACTTCTAATAAAAGGATTTCACAGTAAGTACAAATATCCACTTTTTCTTGCCGCTGAGTATTTATCAGCAAAGATCAAATGTGATATATACATGATTCTATTACTTGGAATGTTTTCAAAAGGAAAATGAATTATCCTCTGAAATAATGAACAATCTTTTGAAAAAGAATGCACATATGTAAGGAATTTTGCCTAGTTGGAATAAAACTGTATCTTCAATCCAGAGAAGCAAGAACCACTTCAAACATCCCACAAATTGAGCAAAACATAATTTAGCAGTCTCTTGCTTTCCAGGAATGCACATTTTTAGAAATGCCTTAGTAAATCCCTCCTGTCAGGAAAAGAAGAAGAACAGTGCAATAACTAAATATCAGTTTTTCTGCTGCATTATATGACATTTAAGGGTTGAGCGGTATATTTAAAGGCAGAGCAGAGGCATACTTAAAGCAGAACTAACTCCCTCAAAGGACTATTTCCTATTTTGTCCCTCCCCTCTTGCTCTTACACAGATGCTAACAAAATGTATTTTTTTTTTTTACCATTCAGTTGATTTTTTTGTGCTGCAAGCCAACACTTTCTGGTGTATGGCCTAGGCCAGACCCTGCTGCCTGGGATTGTTACATCACAGATATCCCAGGAGGCAGTAGGTTACTAAGCCACAACTTTTCTGCTCATGTGTGGTATATTTCTGTGTATGCACACAAATGCCGCCAGGCACCATAATGTCCATATACCAGAAGCTGGTGAAATTTATGCGCATGCTCAGATACACTGCAGGTCTCTTTCAGCTCCCAAATGCCTGGAAGTGACCAAAGGTGCCTCTGCAGAAGCACGGGTCCTTTGAAAATGGCAGTGCAGAAGAGCCGTTGGGGGAGGTATCGCTGATCACTGCCACAACAGTTACAATGTCCCTGATTACCACCAAATCTATTCTACTGCCATCAGTCCATTGTATCCCATAGTATGCCAGCAATAGTGTTCCATATCACCGCCACACCTGTTGTGTCACCACAACAGTGTAAGTCAGCAACGGTGTCTCTAATTGTCTCCACACCAGCCTTAGTGCCACCAGTTTAGGTCAGCTGCAGTGCTATCGATTTCTGCCACACTAGTCTCCAGTGTCGCCAGACCAGTGCAGCCAGCAAAAGTGTTCCTGATCACTGTCACACCAGTACAGTGTTGCCTCTGCCTGCTGCCTAAGCCTGGCCTATTTATTGGCCACATTTCTGCCTACTGCCTGGACCAATCCTTTGCCTGTTTGCTGACCATGTGTCTGCCAGCGCCTAAACTGACCCATCTGCACATCCTGCTGTATACGTTCCTGCGAGACAACCAGTGCCAGCCATTCCCTACACACTTGCACTGCTAGAACCACAGGAATTATTTAGTTAATTTGTTCTTCAGTCTCCTGTATTTCCTGGCCAGTGAACATCCTTAGGGGCTGTTTAAAGCCACATACCAGTAGGCTAAGCTTATAGCAGGGGTGGCAAACACAAGGCCCGCGGGCCGAATCCAGCCTGCCAGACCTTGCCATGTGGCCCGCGCAACAGTCTGTCTGTTGCCACTAGTGGTGCAACGGATCGTGACCGATCCGTGATCCGCAGAGGGCACCGCTGCCTCGGCTTTAGGAAAGGCCGCGAATTCGGCCTAGCTCCGGAGCGGTCGGCCATATTGGTACACCCGGCTCCTATGATGGACGTCCCGGAGATCCAATCCCGGGACCACGGGACGTGTGACGTCCATCATAGGCGCCGCAGACTCCAGAAGGCTGCCATTACAAGCCTCCTCCACAGCATGCACATTGCACTGTAAAGATCCCGGCTCGGGCGGCTTGCTCTCCTCTCCTCCCCTCCTCTCTGGCTGGCTGGCTGGCTGGCTGCCGTGACAAATGATGGATGTATGTCAGGTAGGTCCATGTTACATGTATGTCAGGTAGGTGAAGTCATTGTGTATGTCAGGTAGGTCCATGTAGGTCAGGTAGGTGAGGTCAGTGTATGTCAGGTAGGTCTATGTATGTCAGGTAGGTCCATGTATGTCAGGTAGGTGAAGTCAGTGTATGTCAGGTAGGTCTATGTATGTCAGGTAGGTCCATGTATGTCAGGTATGTCCATGTATGTCAGGTAGGTGAAGTCAGTGTATGTCAGGTAGGTCCATGTATGTCAGGTAGGTCCATGTATGTCAGGTAGGTGAGGTCAGTGTATTTTAGGTAGGTGAAGTCATTGTGTATGTCAGGTAGGTCCATGTATATCAGGTATCCCATCCCATCCTATCCCACCATACCTCATCCCATCTCATTCCATCCCATCCTACCCCATCTCATCCTACCCCATCCCATCCCACTCCACCCCCAACCCATGCCATCCTATACCACCCCATTTTGTCCCCATTCCATCCTACGGCCCCCCCCACCCCATCCTGACCCCATCCTACCCCACGCCACCTTACCCCACCCCATCCCATCTAATCCCACCACATTCCATCCCATCCTACCCCATCTCATCCTACCCCATCCCATCCCACTCCACCCCCAACCCATGCCATCCTATACCACCCCATTTTGTCCCCATTCCATCCTACGGCCCCCCCCACCCCATCCTGACCCCATCCTACCCCACGCCACCTTACCCCACCCCATCCCATCTAATCCCACCACATCCCATCTCATCCTACCCCATCCCATCCCAGGGTGGATGGGAGGATGGAAGGAGAGTGGAGGGTGCAGAGGTCAGACATTGCACACGGTCCATAGCATACTCCTGTATCCTGCATTTCGTACGCAGCAAACTCCTGAACCCTGCGCTCCATAAAACCAGTCTTACAGATACAACCGGCCCTTTGAGGTCAACCATACTGCTAATGCGGCCCCCGATGAATTTGAGTTTGCCACCCCTGGCTTATAGGAACTGGGACTGCTATAGGTGACACTATACTAAGCTATATTCCCTAAACACTTGTACAGAGGTGACATTACAGTGTATTAATTAAATAAAAATGCAAAATGGTGTTGCCTTATAAATACATTAGCTGATTAACCATGCATATTTGTTTCAAATAATAAACCAAAACATGCAAAACAAACGTCCCAAGTGCAATAGTCTTTATGCTTCTTCCATTTTATAAAACAAAACAAAATTTTGCAAAAGTATTCATCTCCTCCGCTCTTTCACCTTCCGTGCACCAGTTGTGCTCTCGCCTCAAAGATATGACCTGCATACGAATGCAAGGTCAAAACCAGCTTGTGCCGCCATTAATTAAAATCTCCAGTAGGATACAGTATGCCAATTATACTGTGCTTTTCCACCATTCAAAAACCCTGCCCCTATTTTGTCAGTGGGACACATGACTTTCTATTATACAGTTCCAGTAACCAGTGCCGTTTTGTTGGAGACTTATTCATTCTTGCATCAACACTTTATGTTAGACCATTTAAATCCACAAAAATCTTACCCTGTATGCTGTCATTCAATGGTAATGAGGAAGTCATGAGCTTTTGGATGACATCTTCTCACACACCAGGTGCGGATCCAGGGGGGGGGGGGCAATAGGGAAATTGCCACAACAAGAACAGACATCTCCGCGGGCAGGCAAGTCCTGGCGGCTTCGCGGGCAGCTCTGCGGGTGGGTGAGAGAGTGGGCAGGCTGGGCGGCGCGGTTTGCGAGTGGTCGGCGCAGTTTGTGGGCGGCGGCCCGGTTTGCGGGGTGGCTCAGTGAGTGTGTGGGGGCGGATGAGAGTGAGAAAGCAGGCTCTGTGTGTGCAGCTGGCCAATCAGCTAGCTGGGGGGCGGGGGAGCAGAGAGATGAGATCATCTCTCACTGCCCTGCATCCTTGCAGTAACTTCTGCCCTCACTGTGCAGGCAGCGTGGGCAGCAGAGAGATAGTGTAAATTCTCTGCTGCCCACGCTGCCTGCACAGTGAGGGCGGAAGTTACTGCAAGGATGCAGGGCAGTAAAAGATGATCTCATCTCTCTGCTCCCCCAGACTCTGGGATAGTAAGAGACAAGCAAAACACCACCTTATCAGGCAAGTGACAATCCGGAAAGGTGTGGCAAGTGACAATACGCAAGATGTGGCAAGTGAAGTGGCAAGTGACAATCCGTAATGTGTGGCAGGTGACATGGCAAGTGACAATCTGCATCGCGTGGCAGGCGAGTGACAATCCGCAAGGTGTGGCAGGTGATGTGGCAAAGTGACAATTCGCAAGGTGTGGCAGGTGACATGGCAAGTGACAATCCGCAAGGTGTGGCAGGTGACGTGGCAAAGTGACAATCCATAAGGTGTGGCAGGTGACGTGGCAAGTGACAATTTGCAATGTGTGACAAGTGACAATCCGCAACATATGGCAGGTGACGTGGCAAGTGACAATCTGCATCTGGTGGCAGGCGGCTGTGGCAAGTGACACGCTCAGGTCTCCCACTAATTCTGCAATATGGTGAGTTGAACCATTTCCTTTTATATTACAATGTAATAATAGAAAAATGCGCTTCAATCATCCTAACACCATAACAACCATGGTGCCGTGATGATTGAAGCGCCAACACCAGCGATTGCCCTGACATTACCCTAGCTTGTTCAAAACTCGGGGACTGCCTGTATAGTAATTGTTTTTTTTTCTCTTGATGCTGTCATGTGGAGAAGCAGAGGGTAAGTGGCATATCCTACTGGAGGATGGGGAATCCTATTTAGAGGAGACACAAGCTGGTTTTGAACTTGCATTTGTATGTGGGTCATATTTTTTGGTTTCGACACAATAGGTTGATTTGTATAATACACAAGACACTGAAGAGTGTCTGTATTTTCCAAAAACTTTTTGCAAAAGATGAAGTCTTCATAAAACTCACCATGCCTCTAGAAAATACTTTAAGGGGTTTGCTTTCCAAAAAATGGTCATTTTGATGGGGGGTATCCACTGTCCTGGTGCTCCAGGTCCTCCAAAAATGTGATAGGTAGTCAGGTAATTAGATGTGTAATGTAATACATTGGAGTGTCTGTTATCCAAAATGGGATTGTTTTGTGAGTGTTTCCACTGTCCTGGAGCTCCAGGTCTTCCAAAAATTTGATCAGTAGGCAGGAAATTAGATGAGTAATTTATGCTCCTTGAAAGCCCAAAGGTTTTCCTTGGATTTATGGGACCTCTATGCAACTAGGCTGTGAAAAAGTGTCACACATGGTATCCCTGTACTTGGTAGGCATAGTGGATTGTGTTTTGGGGTGTAGTAATAAATATGCCTATGGCATGTGAGAAATAACTTGTTAAGATGCCAACTTTATGGAACAAAACATTTTTTTTTTTAATTTCTTAATTTTCCTAAAAACTGTGACAAAAAAATGTCAGCGTCAAAAAACTTATCATGTATTATATTAAATACCTTGGACTGTCTACTTTACAAAAATGAGTCATTTGGGGGCATTTGTATTGTCCTGCAGCTTAGAGACCCAATAAATAAGATGGGCAGTCATTACATTAGGATTGACCAATTTTCAAATACTGTATACTGTATATACCATAGTTTGCAAACTTTATACAACGGCTATAGAAAAGATGCCCCCCTTAAAATAATCACATGTTGTTGCTTTGCAGCCTGAAATGAAGACAGATACAGTTTTTGTTTTATCTAGCTGTATTTACTAGTGCAACTTATAACATCCAAGTAAAGGGAATAACACCAACATGTCAGAAAATAAAACATTTTTTTTAAACAGAATCACAGATGTGGAAAAAGGATCACCAATTTCTCCAAAACAAAGCGAAGCTAAAGCCTGGGGGGCAGATCCACAAAAGAATTACGCCGGCGTATCTATTGATACGCCGGCGTAATTTTAAATTTCAAAAATCTACAAAACAAGATACGACGGCATCTGGGATCGATCCGACAGGCGTACGTCTTAGTACGCAGTCGGATCTTAGATGCAATTTTTCGGCAGCCGCTAGGTGGCGTTTCCGTCGAATTCCGCGTTGAGTATGCAAATTAGCTAGTTACGGCGATCCACGAACATACGTCCGGCCGGCGCATTTTTTTATGTTGTTTGCGTTCGTCTTTTTCCGGCGTATTGTTAAAGCTACTATATGGTGGCGTACTCAATGTTAAGTATGGCCGTCGTTCCCGCCTTGCATTTTGATTTTTTTACGTCCGTTTGCGTAAGTCGTTCGCGAATAGGGATTTGCGGCGTAGTGTATCTTAGATACGCTACGCCCGGCGGAATAATGCGCCGCTGTACGTGGATCTGCCCCTGAATTTATACCTCTCAAAAGCTGGAGGTGCTTCAAGCAAACTTTGCCATAGACTTTTATGGAGGCTTTAAAGATGCATTGAAGCACCACTAAAGCGACATGGGGTATAATTTTTGAAGCAAACCCAAAGCAAAGTAATAGCAAGGTGTAAACAGGACTGTAAGCTAACTATTTTATTTAGTGACAGGGGCTTTGACTGGCGTTCAGAGAGTTTTAACAAAGCGTGTCCAAAGCCTTGTTTTGAAGCAAGTGTAAACTAGCCCTAAGCCATGCAAGGACATTCACATCCTTCTTCCAACTCGGTGATTCTGTTTTTGTTATAAGTTGCACTAGTAAATATAGCTGGATAAAACAAAAACTGTGTCTGTCATCATTTCAGGCTGCAAAGCAACAAAATGTGATCACAGGAAAGAGAGCCAGGACGGACAGATCCCAGTTCTGACAGGGGAGGAGAGAGAGATCTGCTGTTCCTAGTGATTAGGAACAGCGATCTCTCTCCTCCTCCAGTCAGTCCCCTCCCCCCACAGTTAGAAACACCTCCCAAGGAACATATTTAACCCCTTGATCGTCCCTAGTGTTAACCCCTTCTCTGCCAGTGAAATTGTTACAGTAATCTATGTAGTTCTATAGCTCTGAGCACTGTATAAATGTCAATGGTCCCAATAAAGTGTCAGAAGTGCCTGCCTCAAATCGCAGATCGCCGCCATTACTAGTAGAAAAATAAAAATAAAACCAATACCATAAATCTATCCCCTATTTTGTAGACGCTATATCATTTGTGCAAACCAATCAATATACCCTTATTGCAACTTTTTTTACCAAAAATATGTAGAAGAATACATATTGGCCTAAACCAGTGTTTCTCAATTCCAGTCCTCAGGCCCCCCCAACAGGTCAGGTTTTCAGGATTTCCCTCAGATGAAAAGGCTGTGGTGATTACTAAGGCAGTGAAACTGATCAAATATCCTGTGCAAAATAATGGAAATCCTGAAAACCTGACCTGTTGGGGGGGCCTGAGGACTGGAATTGAGAAACACTGGCCTAAACTGACATTTTTTTTTTTACTTTTTTTAATGGAAATTTGGCGTTTTATATTGTAGGCCTGTAATTCTTAGGAATAACTCACTTAAATCTGTCCAAACAAGAGTCTAGTAGACATCCCGGTTTTAAGATAAAGTTTGAAAAACAAAATCATAAATTATAATATAATAAATAACTATAAATAATTATAACAAATAATAATGTTATTATAGTAAAAATTATTCAATAATGTAATTAAATCAAAAACACTGAAATTTGCTCAGTTGGAGAATTGTCGCTATCATTACTTTTATTGTTTGATGAAGAATATCCCCACAAATCACTATCGCTCAATTCTGCAAGTGATTCTAATTTATTATCGCTGTTTTCTAGCTGGTCTAAAACCACTTTTGATGTAAAGGGACACTTTTTGGTTGCTATGGACAATCTCCAGTTTCCAGGCAGAAAGAACAGTTTTTATTATATAAAAGTGCATGTAGGACTCTGGGCAGACCACTGGGGACAAAGGAGGTGTGTATTTTTTTCAAACAGTACTGTAATCTATAAGATTACAGTATACTGTATGTATTGTGTGTATTTACTTTTTTAAATTTGGCGCCGATCTCCACCCCCGTGCGTCGTAACGTCGCAGGGAACGGAGCTCGGCGGCACACAGGCACTGTGTGAATTGAGCAAGGACACAGCTCGATCACACAGCGGGGAGGCATTGCAGGATCCAGGGACAAGGTAAGTAACTCCCTGCCTGTGGACACTGCGAGGCGATCCCGAGTCTGGCTCGGGGTTACTGCTTTTGGTTCTGAAATGCCACCCCGATCCAGACTCAGGAATACCGCCAGGGGGGTTAAGGGGGAAATCTTCCGGTCTGTAAGTGGTTAAAGGGGAAGTATAGCCAAAGATATTTTGGCTATGCTTCTCCTATAGAAGATAGGAGTGCAGTTTGTTCTGCACTCCTGTGGACCATTGTCATCCGACAGCGGGCTACATCCCACTGTTGGCTGATTTCACTCAGCCTGGCCATGATCAGCAGCTGGCTCAGCCTTTCAGAAAGCCGTTCAGAGACTGAACCAGCTGCCCACTCCACAGTCCTGTGCTCCAGTGAACGCTGGAGGGGCAGAGCAGAGAGCTGGCTCTCTGCAGTCTAAATGCCAAGAACTGAGCAATCAGCAGTTTTTGATTGTTCAGGGAACATCTGCAGTTGGGATAGGTACTGCAGCCATCTGAGTATGATTGTTTTTCTCCTTAGGTGGATGTCATATGACGTCCTGGAGTTTAAGTGATTAAATCTGAAAGATGCCTCCAGCTGCAAACATCATTTAGATATAATTTTTTTAATGGCGATTCCCTATCATGTAAAAGTGACTGTTGAGCCGCTTCATTGTTTTTACAGGCGGCCAAAGGTATGTCCCCCCTCCTGTTGCCCTCCGGTGCTTCTAATGGCTTTCTGGAGAATGAATTGGCTAGCGACGAGAATTCCACGAACCAGATGGTCTCCGGCAGACTCTATGACCTTCGGATGCCGGGCATGACATAACGTCACGTTCGGCCTTACATTTTTTTATTTCAGGCTTTCCAGTCTATAGACCCCAGATCTCGCTGTAAAGAGGACCTGTCATGCCCTATTCCTATTACAAGGGATGTTTACCTTCCTTGTAATAGTGATAAAGGGAAAGTGTCAAGATAAAAAGTAATATAAATAATAAAAAAAATATTTAAGCATCCCCGTTCCTGCGTGCTCGCACAGAAGCAAGCGCAAAAATACATTGTGCCTGCAAATGTAAACGGCATTCAAATCACACGTGAGGTATTGCTACGAACGTTGTGTGCAATTTTAAAGCATGTTGATTATCTATTTACGCTGCATAATATCATCTTTCACATTATACAAAAAAAAAAAAAGATCGGGCTAACTTTAGTGTTTTTGTTTTTTATAATTCATGAAACATTTTTATTCTCAAAAAAAGTGTTTGAAAAATTACTGCGCAAATACTGTGTAACATAAAAAGTTATAACGACCACCATTTTATTCTCTAGGGTCTCTGCAAAAAAAAAAAACACATATATAATGTTTGGGGGTTCTGAGTAATTTTCTAGCAAAAAAAAATATGATTTTTACATGTAGGAGAGGAGCGCCAGATTAGGCCTGGTATGGAAGTGGTTAAAGCCATACTTCTCTTTTAATGCTCAGATAGATGTCAGGTATTGTTATTGTTGACAACCAAACGCAAGGGAGAATGCAAGAGTTATTGGCTATGTGATCTTTTGATTTGTAGTTATGTCACTGTTTTTTTATGACATTATGAAATAAGATCTATCATTATAATTGTTATTTTACCTTTCTGTCCCCTGTGGGACAAAGAACATGTAATACATGTCTACATGTCCTGCTACTGCCTATACTCTCATTGCTCATCATTGTTATATTGGAGCCTTCGGGGCAGATCCACAAAGATCTGCCCCGGCGCATCGTATCTGAGATACGCTACGCTGCCGTACCTTACCTGGCTTTGGTTCGAATCCATAAAGATTTTGCGCTGTAAGTTACGGCGGCGTAGTGTATCTCAAGCGGCGTAGCGGCGCGGAATGCAAGTTGGGCGGGTAGGGGGCGTGTTTCATTTAAATGAAGCGCGTCCCCGCGCCGAACGAACTGCGCATGCGCTGTCCCTAAATTTCCCACCGTGCATTGCGCAAAATGACGTCGCAAGGACGTCATTGTTTAGACTTGGACGTAAATTACGTCCATCCCGTGATTCACCGACGACTTCCGCAAACGAAAAAAAAATTCAAATTAAACGCGGGAACGACGGCCATACTTAACATAGCAGGTCCAACTATACGCCACGAAACAGCAGCTTTAACTATACGCCGGAAAAAGCCGACTAGAGACGACGTAAAAGAATGCGACGGCCGCTTGTACGTTCGTGGATGGTCGGAAATAGCTAATTTGCATACTTGACGCGGAAAACGACATGAACGCCACCCAGCGGACGCTGAAAAATTGAATCTTAGATCCGAAGGCATACGAAGCTGTACGCCTGTCGGATCTAACCCAGATGCCGTCGTATCTTGTTTTGAGGATTCAAAACAAAGATACGACGCGGGAAATTTGAAAGTACGCCGGCGTATCAGTAGATACGCCGGCGTACTCGCTTTGTGGATCTGCCCTTTCATCTCTATTTTCCTGGCAAAAAAAGTGAATAGAGCACTACTAGAAGTGCAGCTTGTAAGGACATGTTCTTTATAAATGTGAAAACTGAATCTATAAACAATATAATACTCAAACTAACACAAAACGGATTGTATAAAGTTGCACATTTATTTTGTTTTTTTTGATTATTTGATTTGCCCCACATGTAGAAAAAAGTACCAAAAGAATATAATTAATTCTTGAAGCAGCAATAAATTAACAGAAGTTAAAAAAAAAAAAAAAAAAAAAAAAAACATGGAAAGACTCCATTTCCAACCATCTGTTATCATCATTTTTACAATCTAATCTTTTTATGTTGTATTACTGCCCTGTTTTGTGGAGTTAATTGGATTCAACAGATTGCCATCATTTCACATGAACAACTTAATTTTTTAAACCATCATATGTCCTTGATACAGAGATTCATAAAGATGTTTTATAAAATTTAACATGCAAATACATTGAATTCTCTTTCCAAATGTCTGTTTATTCACCAATGGGCTTTTTCATAAGGCAATGAGCAATATACAAATGTGTAGTCATTTATAGAAACCATTTAAAAATCATATTTAATTTATTAGACTGCATCTGAAATCTGATTGGTTACAGAAGGGTTACTGGTCTCTGCACATCATAATTACTGTTTGCACTCCGCCTCACGCAGATGTAGTTTTGACAGAATGGCACAGGCAGGCAGATTGGCGTATAGGTACGTCTCTTTAAAATTGCCGCCCAGCCTCGTGAGTGTGTTTGCGGATCCTGGGAACTCGATGTTCCCGGGCGGCCCGCGATTGGGGTCGGCAAAGGCAGAACAGGGGAATGGCTTTGTAAACAATGCATTCCCCTATTCTGCCTAGTGACATGTCACTGATGGCTGTTCTCCGTGATCGGGAATGGTCATCAGTGACGTGTCACGTGTAGCCACGCCCCCTAACAGTAAGAATCACTCCCTAGGGAACACTTATCCCCTACAGTGCCACCTAGTGGTTAACCCCTTCAATGCCAGTGTCATGTTCACAGTAATCAGTGCATTTTTATAGCACTGATCGATGTAAAAATGACAATGGTCCCAAAAATGTGTCAAACGTGTCCGATGTGTCCGCCATAGTGTCGCAGATATGATAAAAAAATCGCTGATCGTCGCCATTACTAGTAAAAAAAAAATATTAATAAAAATGCCATAAAACTATCCCCTATTTTGTAGACGCTATGGGGCAGATCCACATACATTTGCATGGGCGCAGCGTATATGAGATACGCTACGCCGCTGTAACTTACTTTGCAAATCTTTGAATCCTGAAAGAATTTGCGCCGTAAGTTACGGCGGCGTAGTGTATCTCTCGCGGCGTAAGGGCGCGGAATTCAAATGCAGCGAGTAGGGGGCGTGTTTTATTTAAATGAAGCGCGTCCGCCATACTTAACATTGAGTACGCAAACCAGATAGTAGCTTTAACTATACGCCGGAAAAAGTCGAACGGAAACTACGTAAAAGAATGCGACGGCCGCTTGTACGTTCGTGGATTGTCGGAAATAGCTAATTTGCATACTCGACGCGGATTACGACGTGAACGCCACCCAGCGGCCGCCGGAAAATTGCATCTTAGATCCGACGGCGTACTAAGGCGTACGCCTGTTGGATCTAACACAGATGCCGTCGTATCTTGTTTGGTGGATACCAAAACAATGATACGACGCGCAAAATGTTAAATTACGCGGCGTATCAACAGATACGCTGGCGTAATTTATTTGAGGATCTGCCCCTATAACTTTTGTGAAAACTGATCAATAAACGCTGATTGCTAGCTTTTTTACCAAAAATATGTAAACTGAGAAAAAAAATGTATATATTTTTTGGGGTAATTTATTACAACAAAAAGTAAAAAATATTGTATTTTTTTTTCAAAATTGTCACTCTATTTTTGTTTATGGCGCAAAAAATTAAAACCGCAGAGGTGATGAAATACCACCAAAAGAAAGCTCTATTTGTGGGAAAAAAAGGACGTCAATTTTGCTTGGGAGCCACGTTGCACGACCGCGCAATTGTCAGTTAAAGCGACGCAGTGCCGAATTGCAAAAAGTGGACTGGTCTTTGACCAGCGCAATGATCCGGGGCTTAAGTGGTTAAAGTCATCTGTTTGTAATACAATGGACAGCAGTTGCATACTGCAGTACATAAAAAATAACATAATTATAATGTAGCGAATGTGACATTTTATAATTATTCACTGCAAGTGTATTTTACAGGTGCATGTGTTTTAAATCACAGTGATTAATTCCCCTGCAGGGAATGTTTAAAGAATAACTCCACTTTCATGGGAAAAAAAATAGCAAATAAAGAAAAAATATAATAGCGTGTGCAATCGCGATACAAGTCATATTGTAATTGAATGTTATTAAAAAATGCCCTTTCTTTTTCAATCTACAGCCGCTGTAATGTTCTATGAATGCAATACAATATGGCTACATGGAGTTGTTCTGAACATAGAACGTGTACTGACCACTCCCAGAAACATAATTTCCTGCTTGTGTGATTGGCTTACCAAAACCAAGAAATCTGTCTAATGCCGCGTACACACGGTCGTTTTTTGTGATGAAAAAAAAACAACATTTTTAAAAATGTCATTTAAAATGACCGTGTGTGGGGAAAACGTTGTTTTATGTAATCTGAAAAACTAGCAAAAAAAAATTCGAACATGCTTCAATTTTTTATATCGTTTTTCAAAATGTCATTTTTTGTGTCATAAAAAATCACTGTGTGTAGCTAAAACGACGTTTAAAACAACGTTTTTAAACCCGCGCATGCTCAGAAGCAAGTTATGAAGCGAGCTTGAATGGAACAGAGTGCCGCCGTATGTGCTGAACGTAACCGCGCTTTCCTAGAGCATTTTGAAAAAACGATGGTGTGTAGGCAACGTCGTTTTTTAAAATGAAGTTTGAAAAACTTCATTTTTTTTCATGAGAAAAAATTTCGGTTTTTTTCATCACAAAAAACGACCGTGTGTACGGGGCATTAGATACAAGTTGGATTTCAGGCATCCCCTGTAACAAAAATTTTATTTTTGATGAGATATTTCCAATAGGAACATGTCTAAAGGAATGCAGGCCCATTAGATTTCCTCATTAGTGCCCTGCAGCTGCCACAACGACAGATACCGTAATTCTGAAACCACTCCCATTAGACCCATTATGCACAGAGGCACAGACAAACACACATTGATTTCTTCAGAATGACAAAAGGTAGGAATATGCAACAAAGGTTGTTATAATCCTTGGGCTAGATTCAGGTACCTTTTGCGCTTTTTTTACGGAGGCGCAGGGCAATGTTTTTGCCCTGCGCCCCCGCAAATTTTCTGTGCTACCCGCGATTCACGGAGCAGTAGCTCCGTAAATTGCGTGTGCGCTCCGGCAAAATGCCCGGCGTAAGCGCGCGCAATTTAAATGATCCCGTAGGGGGCGGGAATCATTTAAATTAGGCGCATTCCCGCGCAGAGCGTAGAGCGCATGCTCCGTCGGGAAACTTTCCCGACGTGCATTGCGGTAAATTATGTCGCAAGGACGTCATTTGCTTCAAAGTGAACGTGAATGGCGTCCAGCGCTATTCACGATTCACTTACGCAAACTACGTAAATTTTAAATTTCGCGGCGCGGGAACGACGGGTATACGTAACATTGGCTGCCCCTGCTAATAGCAGGAGCAGCCTTACGCGAAAACCGCCGTATGCAAACAACGTAAACTGCGTACGCAGGGCTCGCGTAACGTTGTGAATCGGCGTTAGTATGCAATTTGCATACTATATGCAGAGCACAACGAGAACGCCACCTAGCGGCCATCGCAAGAATGCAGCCTAAGATATGCGGGCATAAGAGCCTTATGCCACGCATATCTTAGGCTGCCGTCGGCGTAACGAGGTTCCTGAATCAGGAGCATTCGTTACGCTGGCGCAAGTAAGCAATTGCGCTGCGTAACTATGGTTACGCAGGCGCAATTGCTCTCTGAATCCGGGCCCTTGTACATAAATCACCCTGGGGGAATGTCTTTTTTCCCCCAACAAAAGTGGAGTTACACTGAATATCACATTTACAACTCTATATATATGCACTTAAATTGTACTAGATACACCGGGGCATGTTCTAGAAAATGTTAAGTAATATTGTACAAATGCACAGGAAGGGCATGTATAACGCTTTGTGTCTTCACTCGCTGAAAAAAGTTGCTATGGTATATGTTAGCATACTGTTTATGCGGTCATAGTCGCGGTGACGTGGTGGCGACGATGATGCGGCGACGTGCGCGAACCCGGAAGTTCAATGCTTCCACGCATGCATCGAATCACTTCGACGCATGCACGGGATTTCGGGCCAGCGGACATGTCCGATGAGTCGTACTGACCATTGGACATGTCCGACGGACAGGCTTCCAGCAGGCAAGTTTCTTAGCATGCTAAGAAACTTTTGTCCGCTGGAAACCTGTCCGCTAGGCCGGAAAACTGTCCGGTAGGCCCTACACACGGTTGGACATGTCCGCGGAAACTGGTCTCAAGTTTCAACGGACATGTTCGGTCGTGTGTACAAGGCCTGAGCGGCATCAAAGTTGCGCGACTTTGCTAGTCGACATCATGCGCGACTTCATTGCGTCTTGCTTGCGACTTCATTAACATAAATCAATGCAAGTCGCCCCAAAGTAGTGCAGGAACCTTTTTCTAGCTTACTGCGACTTGAGTCGCACCAATTAGAACGGTTCCATTGCAGTTAATGGGGTGCTAATTGTCAGTCAACTTTGAACTCTCAAGTTGCATGGCAAGTCTCTGCAGTGTGAGCCAAGCCTAGGACAAGGAGGGCTCAGCCATATGTTCATCACCGACTGACTGGTAAGAGTCATATCTGCCACAACTTTCGTACAGCTTATGGCTACAGTAGTAAATACTGCTGCAGATACATTTTCAGGTCAAAGTAACAGCAAAACAGTCTAAAAAAAAGGGCACAAAGTATACAGTATATGAGGGCTTTTTTTCAGCGGGAACGCAGTTCCGGCACGTCCTGGACTGACTGTATGTAATGACAAGGGGTGCTGGGGTGTGCTGCAGGGTATTGATGCTCACTCCTGGGGATCTATTTTCGCAGGGGGGTCTAATGTCGCTGGGGAGGTCTATTGTTGCTGGTGGGGGACCTATTGTTGCTGGAGGGGTCAGTTGTTGCTGAAAGAGATCTACTGTTGGGGAGGGGTCTATTCTTGATATCATTACCAAGTTCAATACAAATTACTTAGCACCACAAAATAATACTTGGTCCTATATTGTCTAAAAGGGACGGTACTGGGAGGTGGGTAGGGGCAGAGAAAAGGAGTTACTTGGAAAGGGGGAGTTCCTGCACCTATTTTTTGAGAAAAAAAGCCCTGGGGATACTGAAGGTGTTTCATTAGATCTTCCAGTTGTTAATCGCACAAACCAGGACTACCAGTCCTGAAAATTTAAATGCTGTTGATCACAGAGGGTACATGTAAGTGTATACAAGGTCTCCAGAGCAAACCCAACTGCAGATGAATGTACAGATGAGCATAGATGATGTTCCAATTGTGCATTTTGCAAGTGTGAAATTTAAAACGAAATGTAACAGCTAGAGAAAGTACATGAAAGAGAAAACAATCAACTCTACTTAATTAGAAAGCTATACCAGATAAAGCTGATGAAAGACAAGCGCATGCAGGACCTAACCTACCTGCATTTCCCCTGCCTGTACTCATCCAGTGCTTTTAATATTATGCTTCAATAAAGACTTTCTACTTTACTCTCTGTGTGGGTGTGCTGCCGATCCGAAGATTCTCTCTTCCACGCATGCAGGACTAGTTATGATGTACCTCTTGAATGATGGAACAACTGCAAGCTATAGAAGAAATAAAATACTTTCATTACAGCATCACTGCTGGTTAGTGGTCTCCCAGACCTCACTTGATATGTGGAGTATTATGTACTATGTAGTACTAGCAAATCTTCAAGACAAATATGCAATTCGATTCACCTGTGTTTCTAAAGACAAATATGACTCTGCAAGTAATGTCTACAGGTATAATTGTATTGCTCTCACCAGACCATTTTCTGATGAAGACTCCTGATAAAGATTATTTATGAGTTGAAACGTGTTGAGGTTCAATACCATTGACAGATGGATATTGAAGATCTCTCTGTTTGATGGAATCTAGATATGCTATATAAACCCTTGATGTAGTTAAATTGCAATCTTTTATTCTGTGTTTAAATTTTTTTTACCTGAATAAAGAGATCAATTGCATACTAATTTCTTTTGTTTTGGGTAAATATAAAAAGTACCATTTGATGTTTTGGATATAACATGAAAAAAACGGTTTGCAAAGGGACATGCACAAAAGTATGGTGAAAACTATGGGGCATATCCACAGAAATCTGCACCCGCGGAGCATATCAGAGATACGCTACGCTGCCGTAACTTTCCCGGCTTAAGCTCGAATCCTGAAAGATTGCGCGCCGAAAGTTATGACAGCGTAGTCTATCTCTGGCGGCGTAACGGCGCGTAATTCAAAACGGCGATTAGGGGGCATGTTTCATTTAAATGAACCGCGTCCCCGCGCCGAATGAACTGCGCATGCTCCGTTTCTAAATTTCCCGCCGTGCATTGCGCGAAATGACGTTGCAAGGACGTCATTTTTATACTTAGACGTGACTTACGTCCATCCCGATTCACGGACGACTTACACAAAAAAAAGAAAAATTCTAATTTCGACACGGGAACGACGGCCATACTTAACATGGCAAATCTAACTATACGCCGCAAAAAAGCAGCTTTAACTATATGCCGGAAAAAGCCAACTAGAGACGACGTAAGAGAATGCGATGGCTGTTCGTGGATCTTCGGAAATAGCTAATTTGCATACCCGACGCGGAAAACGACGTGAACGCCACCCAGCGGACACCGAAGTATTGCATCTAAGATCCGAAAGGCGTACGAGGACGTAAACCTGTCGGATCTAACCCAGATGCCGTCGTATCTTGGTTTGAGGATTCAAACCAAAGATACGACGCGGGTAATTTGAAAGTACGCCGGCGTATCAGTAGATACGCCGGCGTACTCTGTCTGTGGATCTGGCCCTATGATGCTACTTTTGCACCAGTTTCAAAGCAAAGTATTTTTAGAACCTTGTTGATTTTAGTGGCCCAATGAAAAATTATTGTGAAACCATGACAGCAAAAGAGCCTTTGAAAAACAACAAACAGAAGAGTGAATGGGATTAATAATGGTGCCGAAAACCCCCACAGAGAAAATGAATGCCTTGTACACACCTTGACCATGAAGAAGTCCGCCGTGAGTCCGTCGGAAGTCTGAGGCCACGTACACACGGCCGAGGAACTTGACGTGCCAAACACATCGAGTTCCTCGGCGAGTTCAGCCCTGAAGCCGCCGAGGAGCTCGGCGGGCCGAGTTCTCACATAGAACAACGAGAAAATAGAGAACATGTTCTCTATTTTCTCAACGAGTTCCTCGGCGGCTCCATCGGGCCGAAAGTGTACACACGACAGAGTTTCTCGGCAGAATCCGGCTCTGACCGAGTTTCTCGCTGAATTCTGCCGAGAAACTCTGTCGTGTGTACGAGGCCTGACGGAAAGATAGAGAACAGGTTCTCTATCTAAGGTCCGTCGGACTTCAAAGGCCAGGTTCACACTGGTACGACAAATGCTCCGACATTGGAAGCTTATGTCGCATTACGTGTGAAAATCAATGATTCCCTATGAGAGTCGTCTTAACTGGTCCGACACAAGTCGGTCTGACTTTGAAAATGCTCCCTGTACTACTTTGGTCCTACTTCAGCCCATTGAATATCATTGAAGTCGGATCGAAGTAGGATCCTTGTCCTTACCATCCGACTTTTGACATTCAAGACGGTGATGACAGCAGCAGTAAAAAGATTTTATCCCACACTGGGATTGTTTTGATTGGTCAAAGGACAAGTCACAAAGTCGGATCTAAGTAGTATCCTGTTCATTCAAGTCGGATGGATGTAGGACCAATGTAGGACTGATGTCAAAGAGCAAAGTAGGATGAAAGTTGTATGACAGTCATGTAGTATCAGTGTGAACCCAGCCTAATAAAACAACAAAAAAGTAACAAAATAGAAATATGCATGTGTTAATGTTCTGGATACCCAGGCAGTGCCTTGGCAAAATGCCAAAAAATTGCCCAAATGAATGTATACAAGCCAGCGAATGGATTAAGCCTGACTTTTAGTTACACAAAGCCACAAGTTTTCCTCTTACAATCTTCCAGCCACTGGCATCCTAACAACCAGTGACATCATCAGTTGATAAGAAGAATGTCGGGCACCTACACATCATCCTTGTTTGCTCCTCCTCTGACCTTCTTCATGGGGTCACAATAGTTGAGTGATGGAGAGAAGCAGAGGAAGAAGAGAGACATTGGAATACTTGTCACTACTGGTGTGCAAATGTGTATTTGTTTTGGAAGAATACATCACCTCTAATGTTGTGTGTCCCATGTGTGTGAATGTTGCTGTGATATGTAAAAAAAAAAATTTAGTTTTTTATAATTTTTTTATAATTTGCAAGAGTGCCTTAGGATTGTGCATAATTTGAAAGGGAGCCTTGATTTAAAAAAGGTTGAGAAACACCACCCTAAGGCCCCTTTCACATTGAGGCATTTTTCATGCGGTACAGCGCTAAAAATATCGCTGCTATACCGCATGAAAAATCATGCCCTGTAGTGTTCAATGTGAAAGCCCGAAGGCTTTCACATTGAAGCGGTGTGCTAGCAGGAGCGCACCAAAAGTCCTGCTAGCTGCATCTTTACCGCGGTATAGGAGCGGTGTGTTCACCGCTCCTATACCACGCCTTCCCATTGAAATCAATGGGAAAGTGCGGTAATACCGCCCGCAACGCGGGCGGTATTAACCCTTTTTCGGCCGCTAGCGGGGGTTAAAACCTCACCGCTAGCGCCCGAATATTGCGATAAATACGACGGTATAGCCGCGCTACAAATAGCGCGGCTATACCGTCACCGCGGCTCCACGCCTGAATGTGAAAGCAGCCTAACTCTTGGTATATGTTTCGCTGTTGATATATGTGTTGATATAGGTTTGCTTTCTGCTGAGAGAGCCCCCCAATCCTTCCAGGGTTTTATCAAGTTGACATGGAATTTTTGGAGGGGATTTATTTTTCTGGGTTGGTATACTCAATTGTTGACTGATTTTCTCTGTGATCTCATAGGGGCGCTGCCTCTTCACAAAAAGGTACTTTTTAAAGTGAGCATCAAAAATAAGACTTTTTCTCCTAGGTTGAAGGTTTTGATTTTAGCAGGGTACCTTATAAACCGAAGCCTTGTTTTCTTGGGTTTGCTGCAAACTTATGCCTCGTACACACCACCAGTTTTCCTGACGGGAAAAAGTCAGCCGGGAATCCCGACGGGAAAAAAGAAAGCTGGTTCTCTTTTTTTTTCTGGAAGTTTTCCCGTCGGGAAAACTACGATGGAGCATACATATGGCCGGTTTTCCCGGCCAAAAGCTCTCATGGCAGTTTTCTCCGACGGGAAAACCAGTCGTGTGTACGAGGCATTAGATTATGCTGCTATCCTATCTTACATCTGAGTAATTTGTTCAATTACACTTTTGTGAAGTGTAGCTCCTTTCTCTCATGTTTCCCAGGCCATAGCTAGAAGTCCCTGGAGACATCTACTGCATAAAAGTTTGAACAGCGAACATTTCTAACAACAGTACATCATCCCAGTCATAGAAAGATCAAACAACACTTGACTGCTGTAGGCAGTATCTACAGTATATAGTCATTTTGTCTGTTCTGTCCAACCAAAACATGGTATTTTATATCTTCAACAGCTCACAACACATTCTATCAGAAGAAATCATTTTCATCTCCCTGAATCATTTTAGATATTCTATGGTATGAACTATAATCCCCCTGCTCTAAAAAGGACAAATGTTTTGTAGACAGTGGGGTGCTTAGTGTCTACAGATCTCAGCTTTCCTGTTTTTGGAGTCACCCAGTCTAAAAAAGTTTGTGGGCCTGTGAGGTGATAGTTTGTTAACCCTTATCTATGGCCTACAAGCCTACAGGAACTCACAGGCAGCTAGGTGTCATTTTCTCAAATGTCCAGACCCAGCTGCCTATTTAACCACTTAAGCCCCGGACCTTTAGGCAGCTAAATGCCCAGGCCAGGTTTTGCGATTCGGCACTGCGTCGCTTTAACAGACAATTGCGCGGTCGTGCGACGTGGCTCCCAAACAAAATTGGCGTCCTTTTTTCCCCACAAATAGAGCTTTCTTTTGGTGGTATTTGATCACCTCTGCGGTTTTTATTTGTTGCGCTATAAACAAAAATAGAGCGACAATTTTGAAAAAAATTCAATATTTTTAACTTTTTGCTATAATAAATATCCCCCAAAAACATATATAATATTTTTTTTTCCTCAGTTTAGGCCGATACGTATTCTTCTACCTATTTTTGGTAAAAAAAATCGCAATAAGTGTTTATCGATTGGTTTGCGCAAAATGTATAGCTTTTACAAAATAGGGGATAGTTTTATTGCATTTTTATTATTTTTTTTTTTTTTTACTACTATTGGCGTCGATCAGCGATTTTTTTCGTGACTGCGACATTATGGCGGACACTTCGGACAATTTTGACACATTTTTGGGACCATTGTCATTTTCACAGCAAAAAATGCATTTAAATTGCATTGTTTATTGTGAAAATGACAGTTGCAGTTTGGGAGTTAACCACAGGGGGCGCTGTAGGAGTTAGGGTTCACCTAGTGTGTGTTTACAACTGTAGGGGGGTGTGGCTGTAGGACTGACATCATCGATCGAGTCTCCCTATAAAAGGGATCACTCGATCGATACGCCGCCACAGTGAAGCACGGGGAAGACGTGTTTACATACGGCTCTCCCCGTTCTTCAGCTCCGGGGAGCGATCGCGACGGAGCGGCTATAAACGAATAGCCGCGCCGTCGTCCCTGATCGCTCCCCGAGGTAAGCTGCCCGCCGTACGCAGTGGGGGGGGGGTCCCAATCGGACCCCCCACCCGCTAGAAGGCAAGGACGTATATATACGCCCATCTACCTGTCCATGCCATTTTGCAGACGTAAATAGTCGTGCGGCGGGCGTTAAGTGGTTAAATTTCAAGCAGCCTACATGAGGCCCAGTTGGCGGATGTGTGGAGGACGATGAATGGGGATGAAAGGGATTATACATTCTACTCGAATCCACATCAGGTCTATTCTCGGATAGACCTGTTCATGATCCCCCATTATCTGATCTCCTCTGTGGTAGAGGTGTCCATTGGGAATATAACATGGTCAGACCATGCCCCTGTGAGCTTGCGTATCTCATTGCTTGGTACAGGGCCTACTCAGGATAGAAGGTGGCGCCTAAACGAAAGCCTCCTGCAGAACAGGGAAGTGAGAGAGGATGTTGCTCGGGAAATTACTGAGTATTTCCAAATGAATGATATTCCAGGGAGCAACCCAGGGATGGTCTGGGAAGCCCACAAGGCGGTGATTAGGGGGGCCCTGATCAGACATGGAGCGAACCTAAAAAGGAAGCGAGAACAGCAGGTCAAAAATATACTAGCAGAAATTCAGGAACTGGAACTCCGACATAAAAAGTTACATACCCCACAGATAGGTAGAGAACTGAGCCACCTGAGAAGGCAGATTACAGAGATATTAAGATACGAAGCCAAAGCAAGCATACAAAGAGGAAGGAAAATAAATTACGAATTTGGCGACAAGTGCAGTAAATTATTAGCCGGAAAACTAAAAGAGAAGAGCCAACAAACATTTGTTTCACAAATTAAGGGGAAGGAGGGACAATTAAAACAGAAACCGAAGGATATAGTGGAGGAGTTTGGTAGATACTACTCCTCTCTATATAATTTGACTCAGATACCAATAGCGCCTTCAAAAATAGAAGAATATCTCTCAACAATGGACTTAGCCAAGTTGTCACCAATTGCCAGGGCTAGCTTAGAAACCGCGATCTCGATAGAAGAACTAGAGGCAGCATTAAAAACTATGGCGGACGGGAAAGCCCCGGGCCCAGACGGCTACACAATAAGGTACTATAAGGAATTCGGAACATTATTGGGAGGGCAGCTAATAAAAGTTCTCAATGCAGTGGGCTGGACAGCTGAGTTTCCACCAGATTCCTTGTTGGCACATATTGTAGTTATCCCCAAAGAGGGAAAGGACCCGGCGGAGTGTAGCAGTTATAGGCCGATTTCGTTGCTTAATTCGGATTTAAAACTTTTTACGAAGATTTTGGCGAGACGAATTCAGGTTTGGCTACCCGACCTAGTGGATAGGGACCAAGTGGGTTTTGTCCCTACACGGGAGGCAAGAGATGGTACAATAAAAGTCCTCAACTTGGTGCAGGAGGCTGGTGACGGGGACATCCCTTGCGTGTTCCTAAATACCGATGCCGAAAAGGCTTTTGACAGAGTGAACTGGAATTTCATGTTTTCGGTGTTGAGACATGTGGGGATGGGGGAGAATATGTTAAGATGGATTGGGAGTGTATATACTGGTCCACGAGCGGCAGTGAGAGTGAATGGGATATTCTCCAAAACCTTCCAGATCACAAACGGAACGCGCCAGGGATGTCCCCTGTCACCACTGTTATTCGTATTATCTCTGGAGCCCTTACTAAATAAAATACGCAAAAACCCGGATATACAGGGTATTCAGATAGGGGAGGAAACACATAAAGTAACTGCTTTTGCAGACGATCTGCTGTTCGCTGTATCAAACCCACATGTTTCTCTTCCCAACCTTGTCAAAGAAATAGCCATATTTGGAGAACTTTCCAACTTAAAAATAAATCAGGCAAAGTCTGAAGCAATGAGTGTGTCGATGACATCCCATAAACAGTCGATTGTACAACAAAACTTTGGTTTCAAATGGAAGACTGCACTAAAGTTCTTGGGCACCCTGATTCCAGCAAACATAAAAGACGTTTTTAAAATAAACTTTCCACCACTTCTTAATTCAATAAAAACACTACTTGAGAAATGGCAACATGGATTTCATTCATGGTTTGGCAGAAACAATATAATCAAGAGTATTTTGCCAAAAATCACATATTTATTTCAAACCCTGCCAATAACCATACCACAGGTCTTTCTCCGACAAATGGACTCATTTTTGATGAGGTTCATATGGGCGGGGAAAAAAGCAAGGATAAAAAAAGAGGTGATGAAGGTGCCCAGGAGCTTTGGGGGGATGGCAGTCCCAGACATTGCTAAGTACTATCAAGCGGCACACTTGACAAGATTGGTAGACTGGTGCAGGAACGGGCACTATAAAAGGTGGGTTTAGGTGGAACAGCAGATCTGTCCAATAGCATTAAATAGGGCTCCTTGGTGCTATAATGTACTACCAAGCAAAATGAAAAAACATCCTATAATAGGACCTACGCTGTTAATTGCAGCTAAAATTTGTAAAATTCCAAAATTTTCAACAAAATGCTCTCCCCTGTTCCCTATACTAGGGAACCCAGGATTTATACCGGGCACAGGAGGAGCGGCTTTTAATAAATTAAAAGAAAAGGGCAAGGTGCAGGTATCACATTTTCTGCAAACAAATATGTGGCCATCAATTGAGGATTTGACGAGGAGAGGGGGGAATTATGAGTTGAGCCTGTGGCAAGCACTTCAATTAAGTTATTTTTTAAGATCCCTAGGCCAACCATCTAATTTCAGGCGACAATTAACTAAATTTGAACAATATTGCAATGAAGAGGAACCAATACAAAGAGTAAGCTCAAAGATGTATAGAATACTGATCGCGCCTCAAGAAGACTTTGAGTTGCCGGGACTGGGGAAATGGGAAAGGGATCTGGGGAGAAATTTCTCACAGACTCAACGTAAACACATAATTCATCTAGCATTATACTCTTCAACATCTACGCGTATACAGGAATCCAATTACAAACTATTGTCCCAATGGCATTATACACCAGTAAAGTTGCATAAATTTAGTGAGGAAAACTCAGAGAACTGTTGGAGATGTGGCTTGGAGCAGGGAACTATGGTGCACATATTCTGGTCATGTGTAAAAGTAAGAGATTACTGGAAGGAAGTCCAGAGAATTGTTCAAAAATTTACGGAACGCCAGATTCCGGATGATCCGGCCTTTTTTCTGCTCCATAGCTCACAAATCCCAGTTCAAGAGTATAAAAAGTCGGTGGTATGCCATTTGATAAACGCGGCCAAGATTGGAATAACGTTACAATGGAGAGATAGTAGACCACCCTCTATCGCGAGATGGCTTAATAGAGTGAGAGAGATTGGAGCTATAGAGGATTTAATCCTCTCAGCGAGGAATAAGAGGGAACAATATGTGGCAACATGGTCCAGGTGGAACCAGTTTACGAAATCGGATGAAGGGAAGAGATTACTGGAGGATTAGAAGGGAGAGGGTAGAACCTATTATGTTGGGTTCAGGTTGTGAGAGGTAGAAGAGGAGAACCAAATGGGGATCTTCCGTCTCCGGCGGAGAGGAGGTGAGGAGGTGAGGAGCGAGGGGGGGGACTGTTTAAAAACATTATGTTTTTTTTTTTTTTCTCTTTTTTGGGGAGGGTTTGCTTTGGTTTTAAGTTGTGGGCGAAACTAAGTAGGTCATAGGGAAGGTAAAGGGAACATAATGGGACAGACGTATGGAATAACCCACATGCCCTGGGGAAAGGGGAAAGGGGGATATGATCAAAAAGAGGGTTTAAGTAAGAACAGAGTAGAGGAATTAGGATGATATTAGATAGGGTATTTAACTGTTTAACTTGATTGATACCCCTTGTTCCCCCGCTGATCCCCCGCAAGATTGAACAGTGGACTTTTCATATGTTTATGTACCCATGATATATGTTATGTTTATTTGCTGTGACCCTTACTAAGGGAAAAATAAAGAAAATGATAAATATGAAAAAAAAAAAAATTCAAAGATGAACATTTATCCACTACTGACCAGTGGTGTATTTCGATTTTGTGCTGCCCTAGGCCTGACTAAACTCGTGCACCCCCTAATTTAAATATGATCCACCTCTTCCAGTCAAGGTCACACCCCTTTCTGTTTAAGACCTGCCCTGAAATTTTCCAGTGGGGACACTTGTTCTGAGGGCCTTGGGGGGGGGGGGGATTCCCTTAATCTGCAGAGATTTCCTATTACTTCCTGTTTGGCTATGGGGCAGGAAATGAAGTGAAATGAACGTATGGCAAAAAAATAACTATAACCCTCCCTTACTCTAGTGTAAGTGTTGCCTACAGTTTTACTTAAAGCACAAATTTCTGCTAAATTTACGGAGGACTAAAGCCCCATACACATCATTTTTCTTGCAGGTTTTTATCTTCGGGTTTACCAAAACCATGTAGTGCCAGGGCCTGCCTGATTGCATACGAATTGAAACTCTTAAGGGTTGACCTCATATTAGATGGTTTTGGTAAACCTGAAGAGAAAAACCTGCAGGAAAACTGATAGTGTGTATGGGGCTTTAAGAGGATATAACCATGCCAGTGGTGCAGGAGAAAACATGTAGCACAGTGATGAAGGTATGTGGTCCAGGCAGTGAGCAAAGGAAGGATTGGTGGCAGGGACAAATAAATCAATTTGTTAATTTTTCTCATCAGCAATCAACAGAAATAAAATTAAGATTCCCATCCCTATCATACCGGCAGCAGTGCGGCCGCTTTTTGGGGGCACCAGACCCATTTGTCTTGCGGCCCAGTCCACCTCATAAGCCTGGCGCTGCACTAAAAGTGTAGCCCAAGCCGGCGCAGACTCTTTCCATGCTGCCCCCCTGAAAAGTGCTGCCCTCCTGAAAAGTGCTGCCCTAGGCCTGGGACTTTCAGGCTGTGTTCACACTACTGTGAATTGGATGTGGATTTCACCGCATCCAATTTGCATGTCAGGAGATTGTGACCGGCTCTCTATGGAGCCGGTTCACACATGTCCGGAGCAGCTCCGGTGCGAATTCAGCAAAAAATTCGGACTGAAATCGACCTAAAACGGTGAACAGGAACACACCGGACCCCTGCTGTGAGCCGCTCCAAACTGCAGTGTGAACCCAGCCTAAAAGGCAAGACAACAACTGACTTACAAGATGAGAAAGGGGGGTATCAAACTGAGAATGGTGTACCTAAAATGTCACGCATCACCGCTGAGTCCTCTGGAGATAGTGGGAGTGGAATCATCAATGAAATGAGAAAGAAAGAAAGGTGCTCATCTGATGACCCCAGTGATGTACCTCCCCTTTTCATCACACCAATCCCAATATCAATAGGTAGATTTAGGTACATTGGCCTTACTTTAGGGCGGCGTAGCCTAGCCTGTTTAGGCTACACCGCCGTAAATTAGTTAGGCTAGTAGTGATTCTAAATCAACTTACCTGCTAATTTTCGGCGTAGCCTAAAACGAGCGGGCGTAAGGGTGCCTGATTCAAATTGGTTGGAGGGGGGCGTGTTGTATGGAAATGAGGCTTGACCTCACGTTTTTTGACGTTTTTTTACACTGCGCATGCGCCGGGCGCCTACATTCCCAGGGCGCATTGCGGCTAAGTACGCCGTACGGGCCTATTGATTTCGACGTGGACATAAACAACGTAAATCTCGATTCGCGGACGACTTACGCAAACAACGTTAAAAATTCGAATTTCGCGGCGGGAACGGCGGCCATACTTAACATTGGCTAGGCCACTAAAGCATAGCTCTAACTTTAGGCGGCCTATCTCTTACGGAAAATACGTAATTCGACTGCGGCGGTCGCGCGTACGTTCGTGAATCGGCGTACAAGCTCATTTACATAATCTACGCCGGCCGCAATGGAAGCGCCACCTAGCGGTCAGCCAAAACATTGCAATCTGAGATAGGACGGCGCAAGCCGTCCTATCTTAGATATGTTTAAGTGTATCTCTGTTAGAGAATACACTTAAAGCGGTGGTTCACCCTTAGAGGGCACTTTTTAGCCTTAGATTCCTGCTCGTTTTTACTAGGGGAATCGACTATTTGTATTAAAATATGAGCATTACTTACCTGTTTACGAGATGCATCCTCTCCGTCGCTTCCGGGTATGGGCTGCGGGAATGGGCGTTCCTTCTTGATTGACAGTCTTCCGAGAGGCTTCCGACGGTCGCATCCATCGCGTCACGATTTTCCGAAAGAAGCCGAACGTCGGTGCGCAGGCGCAGTATAGAGCCGCACCGACGTTCGGCTTCTTTCGGCTACGAGTGACGCGATGGATGCGACCGTCGGAAGCCTCTCGGAAGACTGTCAATCAAGAAGGAACGCCCGCTCCTGAAGACCCATACCTGGAAGCAACGGAAGAAGATGCATCTCGAAAACGGGTAAGTACGGATCATATTTTAATACAAATAGCCGATTCCCCTAGACCGAACGAGCAGGAATCTAAGGGGAAAAGGGGAAAATTTTTATAAATGGGTGAACTCCCGCTTTAAACATAGGTCGGCTTAAAATTCAGAGTTAGGTCGGCTTATCTGTAGATAAGCCGGCCTAACTCTTTCTGAATCTACCTACAAGAATTCAGACTTACTCCTGACTGCTATTAAAACATTAAGTCCTAATAGCTCTACTCTACTGTAGATTACAAACAGTTAGCAGCTATGCACTTCTTACTCATTTTCTTTTAGTGGCAAAGCACAAATGAGGCAGAATAAAGAAAATGTTAATTGTTGAGGAGGCGGAATAAAAACCTAATACATTTATTTGTTTCCATGACAAATTTACAGCAGCAGTGATTTAGCAGTATTCCAGTTTGTGTTAGTGATCTTAAGAGTAAAGTTGATAACGAAGCTAGACATTCTTTTACCTGGGGCAAAGACTCAGTTCAGCCAGGACCGTTTGAAGGAATTTGGGGGCCCCAAGAAAAATGGACATGGAGGCCCCTCCCAACCCCCCCCCACGCACGCACGCACGCACGCAAAGCCTACAGGAACCACAGCATAGCGATACAGTTTAAGTTCACCCACACTTTTTTTTCTCCCCCATGTTCTTTTTACTCCCCCTCCCTCCATGTGTCCTTACTCCCCCCTCCCCCTCCCTGTGTCCTTCTTACACCCCCCCCCCCCCCCATCTCCTTATGTTCTGTAGCAAGGTATTACCATTGCAAGCATATTAACGGACTGCAATTTGTGTTTAATAGAAGTTTGGCTCCCTCTGGTGTTTGTTACATGCTAAGATTATTAAAGCTTATTCAGTTATTCAAGGACAAAAGCACTATAGGTATTGTGGTATCAGAGACAGAGACTCTATTTGCTGCGGGTAGAACTGAGTCTACACTGCCCACAAGGCCACTGTACTACCAAAGTCCAATGTGCCGCGCATAGCCTGATGGGAGGTCTTATTTGAGGCAAGGGGGGTCTCAGCCCGCTCTCTTGGGACGCCACCTTCCAGCCAGCAGGAGGCCTGCGTTGAGGTTTTCTGTGAGTGAGCTTAGGCCTGAGAAGCCTGGGCCTAAAGTTATCGAGGGCGAATCGCCTAGCCAGAGAGGGATCCCTGCGGACGGTTTCACCGATCAAGCCAAAGGAAGATCGATCTACAGCTCACAGCATCCGGAGTCATCTATCCACCGGTACCCAGGGAGAGCGGCTGTGCGAAGGACCAGGGACCTTGTGTCCCCAGGAGACGGACCACTGAGGAGGAGTTCCGGCCTGAGGAAAATCAGCGAAGCAAGGCCTCATTTGATGAGCGGGCACTTGCCCATCAGCATACAGTAGTTAACTGACTGACAGGAGTGTGATTCTCACACACTTTACTTGTACTTGCTGGTGTCTGCAGCGCCGCAAGTAAGGACACCTCTCCTCCTGGGATTGATACGACGCTTCAGTGACATTAGCATTCACTCTACCGTTAACTTGTGTGCCTCAATTGGTTGTTTTTCATTTTTTACCCTATCTATTGGAGTACAAATAAATAAGTGCACCAACGTAGCTAGCCAAAGATTAACTGACTCTTAAAAGAACAGTCACCTGTTTCCTCTATCCTCACAAGTTGTCGCCACAGGACACGTATCAGTTGAACTGTTCACTCGGGGGAGCCATACGGTTGTGAATTTATGTGATTGTTATAACTGTTTGCATCACTTTATGATTTCTGCTGTTTATGTAAGACTTGGTGGAGAGGTGCCCCAGAGTAGATGTCATAGCACTGAGAGATCCCTCCACCATACTCTTACTCAGGTCTGGCCCTCGGGTCACGCTATGTGGGTCTGAGTGCTGGGATATTCTGAACCAGTGGTACTTCATTGCCTTATACAGGGAACAGCCCATCAATCCCACTATAAACACCGCCCCTGTCGCCAAGGTCATACAGTGCCCAGGGCAAAGATGACAAACTGCTTCCCCTCCATCCCAATGTGTGCTCACAATTCACACCTCAGTCTCAGCACAGGTGCCTTCTGGGAATGGAGGCGGCTTCTGCTTCTTTTCCTCTCTGGTCCTGTCATGTCACATGACAAAAGGAGACAGGAAGAAGAAGGCAGTGTGCCTTGCTCCCCAGTGGTGCAGTGCTGAGACTAAGGTGTATTCTCAGCAGGCTCCAACTCTTCTGCCCAGAGTAAGCTGCTATTGGAGAAAGGAAGCAGAATCCTCCCTCCAGCAGTTACAGGAACCCCTGCTCCTTCTGTCAGTAGTGACACTGCAGTCATTCAAATAGAGACATTGTTAGATATGTGAAAGATCTAAGGCAACCATGGGCACATTGAGTGGCATAATGGTGTGACATTCAGTGTGGTAGGTGTGGCCAAATCGCGATAACAATGGGAGAGGCTTAAAGGAATATGCCTAAATAAAATCTGAGCCTACTCTTCTCTGGGAGCCTTCATTTTATTAAAAGGCCAGTAAAAAAGTTCACTTGAATAGATCTTAAAGCTTCGATCTACCAACCAAAATCTACTCCAAATACCCAAGGCCCGATACAAGTCCAAAGGAGAACGAAGATTCGCAGTCCAAGGACCTCGACTATGGAACGCTTTACCAACCAGCATCCGAACGGAAGGGAATCATCAGGCCTTCAGAAAAAAACTCAAAACCCATCTATTCTGAAGGCAAAAAAATTGTAGCAAATGGATACCAAGCGCCTTGAGGCGATTCAGTTCGCATATGTAGCGCTATACAAGTTCCTCACTCACTCACTCACTCACTCACTTAAAATGGTAGTAAAGGCTTAAAAAAAAGGCTTAATAAAAACCCTGCAAGGTAAAGGCATACTGGGCTAGATTCAGGTATCAACGCCTGATCTTACTGCGGCGCAGCGTATCGTATTTACGCTACTCCGCCGCAACTTACAGGAGCAAGTTCAGTATTCACAAAGCACTTGCTCCGTAAGTTGCGGCGGCGTAGCGTAAATGGTGCCGGCGTAAGCGCGCGTAATTCAAATGTGTAAGGGGGGGCGTGTTTTATGTTAATGTGTGTTGACCTGACGTGATTGACGTTTTGTATGAACGGCGCATGCCGCTTAACATTGAGTGCGCCTCATAGAAGCAGGCACAACGTTACGCCGAAAAAGCCTTACGCAAACGACGTAAAAAAGGAACGCCGGGCGCACGTACGTTTGTGAATCGACGTAACTAGGTAAAAACAACGGAAGCGCCACCTAGCGGCCAGCGTGAGAATGCACCCTAATATACGACGGCGTAATAGAATTACGGCAGTCGTATCTTAGGCTAATGTCGGCGTATATAGCTTTCTGAATACAGAAAGTATATATGCCGGCGCAGCTTTGAATTTACGCGGCGTATCTATGGATACGCCGGTGTAATTCTTTGCTGAATCTAGCCCACTGTGTTGGATGCATCGCATACTAGCACATTATGAAAGACTTACCATGACCTTACCATAAGAGGTGCGCTGTAAACCCTGCAGGCTTCCATCTTCACTCGCTCTTCCTTCCGGGTTTGCAGGCTGTAGCCGCTTGAATGGCTTGACACAGGGCACAGAGCTCTAAAGGAATAGAACGGGTATGCCTTTCCTTCAGAGCGCATGCTCCGGTGACATCACTGACTGCTGCTTCCTAGAAATCCCTTACCTGTAGGTAGGTGCTGCTACCTACAGGTAAGTTTTATTACAAGCTTGTCTATAGGTAGAAATAGAAAACAAGGGCCGGATTCAGATACATTGCAGTATCTGCCGGCGCGGCGTAACGTATGTCAGATACGGTACGCCGCCGTAACTTTGGGCGCAAGTTCTGTATGCAGAAAGAACTTGTGCCCTTAGTTACGGCGGCGTAACGTATGTGTGGCGGCATAAGCCCGCCTAATTCAAATGGGGATGTTGTGGGCGTGTTTTATTTAAATTTAAGATGACCCTGCTTATTTTACGTTTTTTGTGAACGGCGCATGCGCCGTTCGTGAAAGAATCCCAGTGCGCATGCTCAAAATTACGCCGCAAAGCCTCATTGGTTTCGACATGAACGTAACTTACGCAAAGCCCTATTCGCGAACGACTTACGCAAACGACGTAAAATTTTCAAAACTCGGCACGGGAACGACGTCCATACTTAACATTAGCTACACCTCATATAGCAGGGGTAACTTTACGCCGGAAAAAACCTAACGTAAACGACGTAAAAAAATGCGCCGGCCGGACATACTTTTCTGAATCGGCGTAAATACCTAATTACCATATTCCTTGCGTAACTATACGGAAGCGCCACCTAGCAGCCAGCGTAAATATGCAGCCTAAGATACAACGGTGTAAGACACTTACGCTGGTTGGATCTTAGGAAAATCTGTGTGTAACTGATTCTCTGAATCAGGCGCATAGATACGACGGCCCGCACTCAGAGATACGACGGCGTATCTCGTATCTGAATCCAGCCCCAAGAGTTTACTACCACTTTAAGGGGAGAGGTTGGGGCAGTAAAAATGTGGCTCGGCCACATGTTTTTCCCCCTTTTCCCACCGTAAGTGTAAAGAAACCCTAACGCATAAAAAAGCAAAGGAATCCTCAGCTGAGCTCCATCCTTCTGTGTTGAAAAGTCGCACACCAAGTCCCTCAAAAGGTTGGGCACCCCTGGTGTAGACCCTTCTGTAATCATAATAGGCCATGGTTTTCATGGTACTCCCACTGTGATGGCACCAGTTGCTTCTCAGCCCCTATCCATGTGTAATCAAATATAACATTCAAATTTGTCACCACTGCTAAAGAAAACCTTCAGCCTCGGTTTGAACTAACTGTGGCCACGGCTTACAGCAGGGGGTCAAGTGCGTATCTCTTTACCGTTTTGGATGCAAAACAGGTGCAGATTTTTGGCTGAATTTCCACCTGAAACGGACCAGAAGACACACAGGACCCCTCTGCAATTTGGACCGATGCCACCCAGAAGCTGTGTGAACCTGCTTCAGTGAGAGCCGGTCACACTCTCCTGTCATGAAAATTGGATGGGGGAAACTCATCAGTGTGAACTCAGCGTCAAAATTAATCAGTTGCACTCCACATGTACACAAGAGAATAGAATGCAAATACATTTTAGTGACAACTTACATGTAAAAGTGAATTTTTATGGAAAACAGGGACAATTTATTTAAGACCCAGCCTCCCAGCTGCCAGCTGCCAAGTCTTTTCACAAAATGCTCCATCTCATTTGTCAGCAGCCTAATTTCACCTGCTTTAGCAGAAGCTGTCTGAATTTCCAACTAAATACCATGCTTTTTGTGGTGCTTGCCACGTTTTTCGACACAAGTTTTTACTGCGATTTTACTGTGATTTTGCAGGGATTTGCGTTTTGCGTTTTTTTATACTGTATATAGCTGGTTGCTAAGGAGGGACCTGGGAAACCACCCTTAGCAACCGATGAGTCAGCGGTCAGTGGGCTTCCCGCTGAATGTAAAAAAAAGAATTGCCGGCTAGAAAAAAATTGAGGAAAAAAACAGCTTGGGGTTCCCCTCAGGTCCACACCAGGCCCTTGGGTCTAGTATGGATTTAGAGGGGATCCCCCACACCAAAATAATAATAAAAAAAATGGCATGGGGTCCCCCCAAAATCCATACCAGACCCTTATCCGAGCATGCCAGGTTAGGAAAGGGAGGGGACGAACAAACGCCCCCCCCTCCTGAACCATACCAGGTCGCATGCCCTCAACATGGGGGGATGGGTGCTTTGGGGCAGGGGGGGCTCTGCCCGACAACCCTTGCCCGGGGGTTGGCGGGTCTGTGGGGGGCTTATCGGAATCTGGAAGACCCCTTTAACAAGGGAGCCCCCAGATCCGGCCCCCCCCATGTGAATGAGTAGGGGGTACATTGTACCCCTACCCATGCACTAAAAAAAAGTAGTGTAGTGTTAATAAATTCAGTAAACAGTTTTTGACAAGTCTTTTATTAAAAATCCTCTCCGCTTCTTCCGCTATATTCTCCCACATCTTGATCCTCCGGTCTTCTCATCCCCCTGTTTCTTCTTCCACTGTTCTTCTGCCTTCTTTGTCCGGTGTTCTTCTTCCTCTGCCACTGCTTCCTCCGCCGCTCCTGCTCCGATGCTGCGTCCTGCTGATCTGTCGGCGCAAATGTCCTGCACTACTTAAATAACGGCGGGGGCGTGGCCTCTGGATGGTGTAATCCGATTGCCACGCCCCGCAGTTTTTTAAGTAATGGGCCCCTGCCCCAAAGCACCCATCCCCCCATGTTGAGGGCATGCGGCCTGGTACAGCCTGGTCGCGCGCCCGCAACCCCACAGCTGCGATTAAAGGACAATTTACATATATGTTGATGTGCCCAGCCGTGCCATTCTGCCGACGTATATCGGCGTGAAGGGGTCCTTAAGTGGTTAAAGCCCCATACACACGATCGGATTTTCCGACAACAAATGTGTGATGGCAGGGTTTTGTCGGGAAATCTGACTGTATGCTCCATCGGACAATTTTTGTCGGATTTTCCGACAACAAATGTTGAATAGCATGCTTTAACATTTTCCGACAACAAATGTGTGCCATCGGATTATCCGATCGTTTGTACACAAGTCCATCGGAAAAAAATCCAAAGTACAAACACGCATGCTCCGAACTAATGCTAACCATAAGACAACATTAGCAGAAGTTGTCCAAAGGGTGGCGCTAAAAAAAACACGTAGTACGTCTAGTACGTCACTACGTTCGCATTTGTTGGCTGACAAAGTTTTGCCGTCTGTATGCAGAACAAGTTGACAGCACACGCCCTTTGCTTTAGCCTCATAAACACAATCCGATTGTTGGCACGGGGTTGTCTGATGACAGACTGTTGGCCTAAAATCCGACCGATAGTATGCTCCTTTTGACGATTGTTGTCCAACTTTCGGCCAACAAATGGATGACATTCTAGTAAATTTTCATCCAACAGCGGTTTTCATCACACAAAAGTCGAAAGTACAAACACTCTGAATCAATGCTCACCAAACACGACATTAGCAGAAGGATTCCAAAGGGTGGCGTTCAAGAGTTGAAATTCTTCGTAGTACCTCACTATGTTTGTGTTTGTGGCATGACAATTGTGTACCATTAGTATGCAAGACAAGATCATGGCACACGCCCTTTTTACACTTTCACACTGGGGCACCGCAGGCATCGGCAGTATTTTTAGCGTCTCCTCCTCCTCCTCCTCCTCCTCCTCCAGAAAACCCCTGGAAATGTAATTTCTTGCTTGTGTAATTGGCTCACTGATTTTCCAGAAGTCTGCACAAGTCCGATTTTAGGCATTCCCTGCAACAAAGATTTCACTTTTGGTGAGGTACTCATAAAGGGTTAATCACTTCTAAAGGGATGGAGACACTACCACTCTCCTCATCCAGTATCCAAAAGACATTAAAGAACATGAAATTATTCCTTCGGAGCAGCAACAGGTAGGACTCTGCAACAAAGTTTGTTAAAATCCTTGCAATGTATAGTCATCACCCAGAGGGGATTGTTTTTTATTTTTTCTCGTCAACAAAAGGGGAGTTAGTCTTTAACAAAAATAATAAAGACAACCCTGCTAAAAAGGAATAGCTGGAATTTTTTTTATCACTTTTAAAGGTGATACATTGTACTGTATTATGAGGGGTCATTACATTTTTATGATACCTTTTGCAAAAAGAAACCATAAACCAAAAAATGTACTTACTGTATTTATCGGCGTATACCGCGCATATTTTCCCCCTTAAAATCAGGGGGAAATCGTGGGTGCGCGATATACGCCGATACCCGCTTCCCGCGCTGTGTTTGAACGCCGTCGCCGACATATACCGAGCGCAGTACACTTGGGTACACTCAGCCAGGCTCGGTTCTGCTTGCGGTCACGCCCTGTGCCGCCTCCTAGCCAATATGCGAGAGGAGCCGAGCTTATCCGAGCGTGCCCGAGTGTACTGCGCTCGGTATATGTCGGCGGCGGCATTCAAACACATCGCGGGAATCGGCTCAAAAACAGCGCAGGAGAAGCGGGGAGGACACCACCAAGGCCGCAGACGGACGCCGGACCGGACAAGGCCGCCGATGGACGCCGGGCAAGACACCGACGAGGGGCATTCAAACTGTAAGTATTTTCTTTTTTTTCCTGAAATTTCCCTTCTAGGTTGGGGGTGCGCGCTATACGCCGGTGTGCGCTATAGGAAGATAAATACGGTAATTCTTAAAGACTTGAGCCAGAAGAAAGGATATTAAATGACCACTAAATCAGCTTAGCCTTTAGCTGTTAAAGTGTTCAGATAAAGGTGCAGCCATTTCAAAATCATATTTTGTTCTCTACTGACACCTGCCTGCTATTAAAAGGTATTGTGAAATATGTCACAGTTTTTCTGAATTCCTGCTGGGAAGAAAAGGCCTTCATTTAAATGAGTGTACTCTGAAGCTCGTTTCACACCTAAAACGGTCACTTTGCACAGGAACTCTCTGTTTCAGGGACGAAATGGAACCAAAGACGCACAGCTGCAGTGCGCTCCGCAGCCGCCGTGGAGATAGAGAGCCGGTCACATTCTCCTGCTATGCGAATTGGATGCGGGGAAAGCCACATCCAATTCATATAGGTGGGAACCCAGCCTTAGACTTACTATTAATAAAGGCCTATATAGATGATGTCCCGGATTCAAAAAGCCCGGCGTTACTTTGTGCGGGCGTAGCGTATCTCAGATACGCTATGCCGCCGTAACCTAGTGAGGCAGGTTCTGTATTCAGAAAGAACCTGCTCCCTAAGTTAGGGCCAGCGTAAGCCCGCCTAATTCAAAATAGGAAGATGTGGGTGTGTTTTTTATGTTAATTCAGTGTGACCCCACGTAAATTAAGTTTTTAACGAACGGCGCATGCGCCGTCCGGGGACGTATCCCAGTGCGCATGCTCCAAATTACACCGCAAAGCCTCATTGGTTTCGATGTCAACGTAACTTATGCAAAGCCCTATTCGCGAACGACTTACGCAAACGACTTAAACGACGCAAAATTCTACGCTGGCCCGACGTCCATACTTAACATTGGCTACGCCTCATATAGCAGGGGTAACTTTACGCCGGAAAAAGCCTTACGTAAACAACATAAAAAAAATGCGCCGGGCGGACGTATGTTTCTGAATCGGCGTATCTACCTAATTTGCATATTCTACGCGTAAATCTCCGGAAGCGCCACCTAGCGGCCAGCGTAAATATGCAACTAAGATACGACGGCGTAAGAGACTTACGTCAGTCGTATCTTAGCCACATTTCGGCATATCTTGCTTTCTGAATACAGAAAGAAGATACGCTGGCGCATCCTAGAATTTACGCGGCGTATCAATAGATACGCTGACGTAAATTGTTTCTGAATCCGGGCCGATATGTCTAGAGAACTCATAATACAGCCACCCAAGTCGTAAAATGGCAAGAACACCCTAAAGTGAAAAAGAACATTCATCTGCTCAAGTGGGAACCCTTAAAGTGACCTGTCAGTTAAAGAAACCCGCCTTTAAATACTGGCCCGGATTCAGAAAGCCCAGCGTAACTTTGTGCGGGCGTAGCGTATCTCAGATACGCTATGCCGGAGTACTTTAGTGAGGCAGGTTCTGTAGTCAGAAAGAACCTGCGCCCTAAGTTACAGTTATGTGGTCCGGCGTAACCCCGCGTAATACAAATTATCCAGGCAGTGGGCGTGTTGTATGCTAATGAATAGAGACCCCACGTAAATTAAGTTTTTTACTAACGGCGCATGCGCTGTCCGTGGACGTATCCCAGTGCGCATGCTCCAAATTACGCCGCAAAGCCTCATTGGTTTCGACGTGAACATAACTTACGCAAAGCCCTATTCGCGATCGACTTACGCAAACGATGTAAACGACGCAAAATTCTACGCTGGCCCGACGTCCATACTTAACATTGGCTACGACTCATATAGCAGGGGTGACTTTACGCCGGAAAAATCCTTACGTAAACAACGGGCAGACGTACGTATCTACCTAATTTACATATTCTACCCGTAATTTTCTGGAAGCGCCACATAGCGGCCAGCGTAAATATGCAACTAAGGCCCCGTACACACGAACCGAACATGTCTGCTGAAACTGGTCCGCGGACCAGTTTCAGCAGACATGTTCGGTCGTGTGTACGGCCGACCGGACAGGTTTCCAGCGAACATTTGTCCAGCCGACCGTTTTCCAGCGGACAAATGTTTCTTAGCATGCTAAGAAACATGTCCGCTGGAAGCCTGTCCATCGGACATGTTCGGTCTTCTGTACAGACTCACCGTACATGTCCGATCGGCTGCCATCCCTTGCATGCGTCTAAGTGATTCGACGCATGCGCGGAAGCATTGAACTTCCAGGGCCGCGCACGTTGCCGCGTCATCGTTGCGGCGACGGCGCGGCCACGTCACCGCCTATCGTGTACGTGCAGATTTCTGTCTGATGGTGTGTACAACCATCAGACAGAAATCTCCGGGCGGACATGTCCGCTGAAAACGGTTCGGCGGACCGTTTTTAGCGGACAGTCCGTCCGTGTGTACGAGGCCTTAGATACGACGGCGTAAGAGACTTACGTCAGTCGTATCTTAGCCAAATTTCGGCGTATCTTGCTTTCTGAATACAGAAAGAAGATACGCCGGCGCATCCTAGAATTTACGTGGCGTATCATTAGATACGCCAACGTAAATTCTTTCTGAATCCGGGCCACTGTGTCTATAATGAAGTAAGCAGTTTGGTTGAACTGGATGGACTAGTGTCTTTTTTCAACCAGAATAACTATGTAACCCAGGGCTCAAAATTTAAAGTCCTGAGCTACTAGCCAGGCCTCAAGGCGTACTCGCCACCAGTTGCCCTGCCCAACCCCTACCATGTCCCGCCCCCTAATCCTGCCACTATACACGCCCTAATAAATCTCATGAAATGACACTTAAATGTTTTATGCAGAATTAAGTTATAAAAATAAATATTAACAACAACTTTATCCGTGCCCAATAATGCAGCCTGCCCATGTCTACCAATGCAGCATGTGTCCCCAGTGCAGCAAAATGTCCCCAATTGCAGCAAAATGTTCCCCCACAATTGCAGGAAGAGTTCCCCCACAATTGCAGCCAGAGTTCCCCCACAATTGCAGCCAGAGTTCCCCCACAATTGCAGCCAGAGTTCCCCCACATTGCAGCCAGAGTTCCCCCACATTGCAGCCAGAGTTCCCCCACATTGCAGTCAGAGTTCCCCCACATTGCAGCCAGAGCTCCCCCACATTGAGTTCCTCCACATTGCAGCCAGAGTTCCCCCACATTGCAGCCAGAGTTCCCCCACATTGCAGCCAGAGTTCCCCCACATTGCAGCCAGAGTTTCCCCACATTGCAGCCAGAGTTCCCCCACAGTGCAGCCAGAGTTCCCCCACAGTGCAGCCAGAGTTCCCCCACAGTGCAGCCTACCTGTGCCACCGCCGCGTTGTTCAAACCGCGGGGAACATTACAGCTTTCAATTCAATAGCTGTGTTCCCAGCCGCACGCGTCATATACAGCCCCTGCCCCTTGGCCAGGAAACTTTGATAGACAGATCACCCATCCAATCCTGGGATGGGTGATCTGTCTATCAAAGTACCAGGACAAGGGGGAGGGGCTGTATATGACGCACGCGGCAGGGAACACAGCTATTGAATTGAAAGCTGTAATGTTCCCCGAGCTCTGAACAACCAGACGGCGGCGGCGACAGCAGCTGCAGCGGCGACTCTCCAACAACTTTATCTGTGCCCAATAATGCAGCCTGCCCATGTCTACCAATGCAGCATGTGTCCCCAGTGCAGCAAAATGTCCTCAATGCAGCAAATTGTCCCCATTTTGCAGCCAGAGTCCCCATTTTGCAGCCAGAGTCCCCCAAATTGCAGCCAGAGTTCCCCCAAATTGCAGCCAGAGTTCCCCCATAATTGCAGCCAGAGTTCCCCCACAATTGCAGCCAGATTTCCCCCACATTACAGCCAGAGTTCCCCCATATTACAGCCAGAGTTCCCCCACATTACAGCCAGAGTACCCCCACAATTGCAGCCAACTTCCCCCACAATTGCAGCCAGAGTTCCCCCACATTACAGGCAGAATTCCCCCACAGTGCAGCCTACCTGTGCTGGGTAGGAGATGAGCCGGAGCCGCCGCGTTGTTCAAACCGCGGGGAACATTACAGCTTTCAATTCAATAGCTGTGTTCCCCGCCGTGCGCGTCATATACAGCCCCTCCCCCTTGTCCGGGAAACTTTGATAGACAGATCACCCATCCAGTCCCGAGCCCTGAACAACAAGACGGCGGCGGCGAGAGCAGCTGCAGCGGCGACTCTCCTCTCCTCTCCTTGCTCGCCCCCCCCCCCCCCCCCGCTCCCAGGCAGCCCACACAAAATTTACTCGCAAAATGCGAGCAGGCGAGTGTAAATTTTGAGGGCTGATGTAACCTATCTATCCTGCTGCCCACGCCACTGTACACTTCTCCAATATTCAAAAGATAGATGCATTTTGTTAAGACACATTCCATAGAACTCTATTTGTATCACTTATAGTTATTCCAAAAGGCAGAAAATGCAAATATAAAGAGGTGAGTCACTAATGTCGTGTACACACGATCGGTCCATCCGATGAGAACGGTCTGATGGACCGTTTTCATAGGTAAAAAAAAGCAATCTTGTTTTAAAAATCCACACATGCTCAGAATCAAGTCGACACATGCTTGGAAGCATTGAACTTTGTTTTCTTCAGCACGTCGTTGTGTTTTATGTCACCGCGTTATGCCACGATAGTTTTTTTAACCGATGGTGTGTAGGCATGACTGACCATCAATCAGCTTCATCGGTTACCGACCGATCGTGTGTACGCGGCATGAGACTACTGTATATGGCCAAATGTTTCTGAAGGCTTGACCATCATACCTGTCTGTTGGATTTTCCATTCCCAAACCATGGGCAATTACGATGCAATTGTTCTCTTGGCTTTGCAGCTATGAAAGCTTGCACCTATCTTTCAAGAGTTTCCATCCCATTTTGGAGTGTGCCTGTGGTAATTTGTGCCTAATTATCTATAACAGGTGTGGAAAGATTGTGCTTTGGGTGTTGGTGGTACCTTCACACCGTAACCCTATAGAGGTACTCTCGGTGAAAGCAAGAATTGGCCTTGCTTTCAAAAATTGCAATGATATGCACCTGTCAAACAGGTGAAGAAAAATGGGTCCTTGGGTGTTAAAATGCTACTAAAGGTTCGTTTAAAAAAAAATAACAAACATGTTATACTTACCTCCACTGTGCAGTTCATTTGCACAGAGTGGCCCCGATCCACCTGTTATGGGGTCCCACAGCAGCTCTCGCAGCTCCTTCCCACATTAGATAACCCCCTCTGGGAAGCTCTCTCCCTAGGGGGTTACCTTGTGGCGTGCTCCTGAGTCATACACTCGGCGTCCATAGACGCTGAGTGTATGACTTGGCCCCTCCCGGCACCTGCATCATTGTATTTGATTGACAGCAGCTGAAGCCAATGGCTGTGCTGCTATCAATCTATCCAATCAAAGCTGGGACTCCGTGGACAGAAGGACGGCAGGGACGCACCCATTGAAATTCAGGGCTCAGGTAAGTAAAATAGGGGGGGGCTGCAAGGTGTTTTTTCACCTTAATGCATAGGATATATTAAGGTAAGAAACACGTAGGGTTACAACCCCTGTAAGTGTGCCCATGAAATCTACTCCCAAAAAATTCTTCCAGATGAAAATAATACCCACAAAGCTAGGCAGCCTACAAAGTCTTTCAGAGATTCAAGATCCAGAAAGCACATCAACATCAGGGGCTTGATAGCTGCTGCTAATCCAGGACTGATTAATTTTGATAAATGTCAGCCGTTCCACAGAGTCTGTGGACAGATGCACTCTCTTATCTGTCACAAAACCTCCAGCAGCACTGACTGCCTGTCCGGAAAGCACGCTGGATCCAGGGCAGCCCGGCATCTCTATTGCAAAGTGGGCAAGTTCTGGCCAGTGGTCTATTCTCAAGACCCAGCAACCCAGTGAATCGTCAACTGGAAATCTCTCCATATATGTTTTCGCCCCTAGAAAATCTCATAACCATTTGTAGCGCTTACCCCCGAAGGAGCCGCTGTTTAGTTTGGGATCGGCCTATTTACGTTACCTTCTGACTTGGTCTAGGGGTGATAGCTGTGAGTGTGAATAAAGAGCAAGTGTCCAGACGTCAATTGAGTTTTCAATGCTTTATTCCAAGGCCCAACATGGCCAACATCAACATGACACACAATAGAGAAAAGTTGGTGAGTGTAGATAAACTTTAGTATCAGGCCTTGGATATGAAAGAGAGCAAACCTGCTCTCAGCAATAATGTAACCCAATTCGTCGCCACCATAATCAGGGTGGGTAAAGTGCCTGAAGGTGGATACCGCACCTGGAACTCGGGCCCTGCACAGAACAGCACGGCCCAAAGGCTGTTGCCCAGATAAATCCCCTCCCAGCATGCCCAACGAGGGAAGAACTCCTCTGATTGGCTGCTGGGAGAAGGTGGGTCTGTCAGAACCCCTCTAGCACCAGCTACCGCCCGGGGGTGATAACGCACCCCCGGAGCGCAGACTGACCTATAGGACAAATTCTGAAATTGGCAACAGCCTAAATTTCCATAAACTATGAATAGGAGTAAACTAATCCTCCCATTCCCCACTAACTGTAGCGTAGCGCCCATACTGAAAAGTAAAGGGACGCTACACATTGATAAAGATAGGTGATGGGATGTTGAAACTGAGATACCTGGGTGCTGAGCATTAAAAAAATATGAAAGGCATCAATTAGGAAGCCCTCTTCTCCACTGCTCCTCTATTTGACCAACAGAAGCCTCAAAACAATATTTTCCACCACACTGTAACCTACAAGAGTCAGGAAAAGCGTAACATAAACTCCTCTTTAAGATTGACTCAAGAGATTTCATCTTCTGCTCCCTCTGTGGGGATGAGATGAGTTCTGAGACTTTCAACTTATAACAGTGGTCAAGGAGGGTTGTCAACCAATAGTGATCCTTCTCCTTGATTCCATGTATTCTCAGGTCCTTTAGCAGGCTTTGAAGAATAAGGGAGTCCATGCACCAGACGTTTGCAGAGGGATGAGAAGCAGACTCCTCTGGGTCACTGAGGATTACAGTATCTAGAACTGCCTCCTCTCAGCCACGTACTGCTACCAAGGTTTCTGGGATGAAAAACCAACTGTTAAGTGTTGACTTTGTCTTGCTCTGCCAGAATCTCCCTCCTCCTCCTCCCTCTCCTCTTGTGTGTTCTCTGGCAAAGGAACACTGGTGTCTGCATCAATCCTGCCTTCAGAGGAAAGAAAATCCTCCTTCTCTTTCTGCTGCTCTGCCTCAAGTTTCCTGTTCATAATGCCACGCAGCTTCTGCTCCACCAGGAACAACACAGGGATTGTGTCACTGATGCATGCATTGTCACAGCTCACCATCCTGGTGGCCTCCTCAAATGGTGACAGTACAGTACATGCATCCTTTAGCAGCAGCCATTGGCTTGGAGAAAAAAAGAAGAGCCGGCGTAAGCCTGTTGTTGTGCCCTATCCACACAGGTTCTCTGCTGCATTTGCAGCTGCTGCAGCATTGCCAAAGTCGAGTTCCATCTGGTGGGCATGTACCAAATCAGGCAGTTTACGGTTAGGTGGAATTTCCACTGAATTTAAGCCAACCGAGCATTGGCTGTGAATGACCGCCTGAAATGGCTACAGACTCTTCTGACCTGCTTCAGCAGATCTTCCAACCCTGGGTACCAATTTAAAAAACGCTGCACCACCAAATTGAGGACATATACTAGGCATGGCACATGTGTCAACTTTTCCTGTCTAAGGGTGGACAGAAGGTTTGTGCCATTATCGCACACAAGCCTGCACAGTAGATGAGACTGATGCCGCGTACACACGATAATTTTTCGGCATGTAGAAAAAACGAAGTTTTTCCAACTTCAACAATAAAACGACGTTGCCCACACACCATCGTTTAAAAAAAAAGCTCTAGCAAAGCGCGGTGACGTACAACACGTACAACGGCACTATAAAGGGGAAGTTTCATGCGGATGATGCCACCCTTGGGGCTGCTTTAGCTGATTCCGTGTTGGTAAAAGACGATTTGCGCTTTTATGTCTGTTACAGCCTGATATATGTGCTTACTCCATTATGAACGGTAGTTTTACCAGAACAAGCGCTCCTGTTTCATAACTTGCTTCTGAGCATGCGCGGGTTTTTAACGTCGTTTTAGCCCACACGCGATCATGTTCGAAAAAAAATGTTTACGTTTTCAGAACCCGAAAAATGATGTGAAGCCCACACACGATCATTTTAAATTACATTTTTTAAAAACTACGTTTTTTTCATGCCGAAAAATGATCGTGTGTAGGCGGCACGAGAGTTTAGTAGCTAGCCATGTCTCTTGATGGTGTCTAATTGAGAGACGAAACCCGTAGCAGTAGGGGCGAGCAATTCTCTCAGCTCTCTGAGTCCATACACAGATAGCATCGGCTTTTCACTTTTAGAGTGGCAGCCAGTGGCACTTAGAATATTTACAGGCACAATGATCCTTGTGTGCTGGGGAGGTACTTAAAGGGTAACTTCACTTTCGTGGAGAAAAAAATCACAAACAAAGAAAAAATAATATAGAGTATAAAACTGCGACACAAATCATATTGTGATTGAATGTTATTAAAAATGACCTTTCCATTTCAATCTGCACCACTGTAATTTTCTGAAAATGCAATGCAATATGGCTACTTGAAGAACCCCCCCAGAAACATAATTTCCTGCTTGTGTGATTGGCTTACTGATTCTCACAGAAATCTTCCCTAAGATACAAGTCAGATTTCAGGCATCCCCTTCAACAAAAATGTCATTTTTGGTGAGATACTCCCTATAGGAAATAATGGGATGCAGACCCTGCCACTTTCCTTATTAGAGCCATGATTCTGCAGAAGCTGGTTGATAATTATGAAACCACTCCCATAAGACTTACTCGGCACAGGGGCATAGAGGAACAAAGCGATTTCTTCAGAATAACAAAAGGTAGGAATCTGCAACAAAGTTTGATAAAATCCTTGTAATGTACATAGATCACCCAGAGGGGAAAAAAATTCTCAACAAAAGTGGGGTTACACTTTAACAATATGAGTCATTTTTTTATAATGTGTTTTGATAAAGACGTTTTTTGAGCGATGATATCCCTCCCTGCTTTAAACACACGTTGAGCTCCAATTGGTCTGTGTGAAAAGAAACAGCATAAAGGACATATTAAGGGCATACGCCATAAGAGGCCAACTACATTTGGTGCATATGGACCCATTGTGGTTGGGGCACAGCACTCATGGAGTGAATAGAAGAGGAATAGCACTGCACTGTCACTTTAAGATGCACTGGCATAGATTATTAGAGGATGTGATTGATCTATACACCAACCAATTTTTTTGATGAAAACAATGCACTTTTTTGTTTGAATGTTTAATGATTATTTTTATGGAGTCACGGTTTGCACTTTAATTCAGATACTGTCACTTTTTAGCACATTTCACTTGAATGATATTTGTATCAAACATTTTATTTATTTAATACTTTCATTAATTATTTAGGCTCTTTTGTTTTTGGATGTATCCAGCACATGTTAATGTCAAAAAGAGTAGCACACTTTATACCATTTGACTCCTATAGTAAAAATTACACCACAAATATGTTGGCATTATTTGAATATACAGTATTTTCAGGCTAAAATATATTAAAATGTATTTTGACTTTAAGGGAAACTGTCCTTTCTTAGAAGCATATTATACATACTGAAAGTTCTTTATATCCATAAAAAATTTTATGTTCAGAAATGTGATATTTCGTATCGTTCCAATATTAGCCCTTTTAAAATGCTCTATTATCAGAAAATGAATATTGCAAATCACAGGCTCTGATATGGAAGGAACACAGTGTGGTTCTAATGCCCATTTAAAAAAAAAAAAAGAAAAAAACATTTAATTAGAGACCACTGTAGGGAAAAAACAGTCGGGTTGCTGTTCTTAGAAAAAAGCTTTCTGAACTTCAAACAAAAGCTAATTTATAAGTCATATAAAATCTCTTTTCATTGCAGTTTTCCAAGTCGCCTGCGTCGCCTGACATTGATTGACTCATTCTGGTATTTACAAACTGTTCATAGGTAGCTGAATCACATGAAAAATTGGGAACAAGTTCGCTTGATATTGTTGATGAAAGGTAGTGGGAGGGAAATTCCTTTATACCTGACTTTTTATAGTCTTGAGATTGGTGTTTCATAAGCCTCCTCATTGTGTTGGTGTGATTGCTGCACGTGGGTGTTTAAGCAAGAGAGCGAAGGAGTTGCTTAAAGAAATATATATTTGATTATTCAGGATCGCAGAAAATTAATATGATACAAATTAATGTCTACGATATAATTCCTGTGGAAAAAAGAGTTTGCATTTTTGCTATAATGTCATATAGTGAAATCCATGATAACCATTAAAATATATTTTTTAAGGTTTTAGGAATATTCTTTTTTTTTTTTTTATCCAACAAAAGGTTTTTTATTAATGAAAAGGTGGTATACAGCTTTTGACAACGATACATTGATCAACATGTACATACAAACAGCCATCAAAAACATAATACAACAGTGTTATTGTTACTACAATGTCACCACTTCTACTACACTCAAATTTCTATACTGGGTTCCTCACCCCACATTCAGTCCCAACAACCTGTCCATGACCAGGTCCACAGGGGAAAGCCCTGGCGTATCTAGCCACAGAGCCCAAAGATTCTCATATTTCCGTGTACTCCCCTGCTGGTAGATAAGTTTCTTCATACGTAGCATATCTCCTATTCTACCAATCCATTCCCTCGAGGACAGAGGGCTCTCCGATTTCCAGTAAAACATAATCAGCTTTCTAGCCTGAAATAGCACTCTATGAACAGTCTCCCTTGTGTACACCTCTATCACATACTCCTCCAATACACCCAATAGACACACCCTGGGGTCCATAAGTATAGATACCCTGAACACAGAGTTGACAGTACTCACCACCTCTGCCCAGTATTTATGCAGTTTGGGGCATCTCCACAGGAGGTGGATAAGATCCCCATGGTCAAGCTTACATCTAGTGCAAGTGTCCTCAGTCTGCACCCCCATCAACTGCAATCTATGGGGTGTATAGTATACACTCAAGATGATATATAATTGAGTGAGCCGCTGGGCCACATTCAGTGAACAAACACCCACCCACTGAAATATCTCTTCCCACTGCTCTCTATCCATTTGGCCCACGTCTCTCTCCCATCTTTCCCTCACCAGTATGGGATGCTGCCCCAAGAAGTTCTGTAATAGGATGGCGTAGCATTGAGAGATAAATCCCTTCGAAGACACAGCATCCCCAATGAGGCTAAACACCGGGGTTGGCGACAGATGCCACTCTGAAGACCTACTCTGAGCCCTAACTGCGTGCTGGAGCTGCAGGTACTGAAAGAGCATTGAGGACGGAAGTCCATATTCCGTCCACAACTCTGCAAACGGTCTAAGCCTTCCATGTTTAAAAACGTGTTTGATATGTGTAATCCTATATGGTTTCCACCTAGTCCCTATATGTAGTTTGGTCAGCTCTGTGTATGTATCATTAAGCCATAGGGGTCTATATTCAGTGTATCCATCAGCCTGCTGAATATATTTGCATTTATTTCACACTTTTTGTATGAAATTGTACGTAGGATTTTTAGTATTCGTTTGGCAAAAGCCAAAGCTTCGAGTGCCATGGAGAATATTAGTTAAATAAAGAGGTTTCTACTTTAGGCAAAATAATAGAAACCAGTTAGTGAACTGCTAATGTTTTCCATTACAGTGAAGTTGAAATCAAATAAAGAGGGATCAATTTACCTAAAGCGACCCTGTCACCACAGGATCACTTTCATACTTAGCACACAGTAAAATAAGAACATCTATACTTACCTTTCAGGAGGCCTGTTGCCTTATGCCGTGTACACACGACCGTTATTCATGTCATGGAAAAAAACAACGTTTTTCTCAAGCCTGCCTCAAGCATACACACGATCGTGATAAAAAAAAATGAAGAAAAACGCAGTGATGTACAACACGTATGACGGCACTATAAAGCGGAAGTAAAGCGGGACACCTACGGTGTCTAATAACCTCAAATTTTTGGACAGTCCCACCAAACTTGGAGGAGTACAGTACAGACCAAAAGTTTGGACACACCTTCTCATTCAAAGAGTTTTCTTTATTTTCATGACTATGAAAATTGTAGATTCACACTGAAGGCATCAAAACTATGAATTAACACATGTGGAATTATACATAACAAAAAAGTGTGAAACAACTGAAAATATATTTCATATTCTAGGTTCTTCAAAGTCGCCACCTTTTGCAGCAGACACATCTCTAGAACTGTTAGGAGGAGACTGTGTGAATCAGGCCTTCATGGTAGAATATCTGCTAGGAAACCACTGCTAAAGAAAGGCAACAAGCAGAAGAGACTTGTTTGGGCTAAAGAACACAAGGAATGGACATTAGACCAGTGGAAATCTGTGCTTTGGTCGGATGAGTCCAAACTTGAGATCTTTGGTTCCAACCCCCGTGTCTTTGTGCGACGCAGAAAAGGTGAACGGATGGACTCTACATGCCTGGTTCCCACCGTGAAGCATGGAGGAGGAGGTGTGATGGTGTGGGGGTGCTTTGCTTGTGATACTGTTGGGGATTTATTAAAAATTGAAGGCATACTGAACCAGCATGGCTACCACAGCATCTTGCAGCGGCATGCTATTCCATCCGGTTTGCGTTTAGTTGGACCATAATTTATTTTTCAACAGGACAATGACCCCATACACACCTCCAGGCTGTGTAAGGGCTATTTGACCAAGAAGGAGAGTGATGGGGTGCTGCGCCAGGTGACTACCTCTTGAAGCTCATCAAGAGAATTTCACGAGTGTGCCAAGCAGTAATCAAAACAAAAGGTGGCTACTTTGAAGAACCTAGAATATGAAATATATTTTCAGTTGTTTCACACTTTTTTGTTATGTATAATTCCACATGTGTTAATTCATAGTTTTGATGCCTTCAGTGTGAATCTACAATTTTCATAGTCATGAAAATAAAGAAAACTCTTTGAATGAGAAGGTGTGTCCAAACTTTTGGTCTGTACTGTATGTCTGTGTCTATTCAACCTCCAGAAACAGTGAGGAAAGACCCCAGAGATAAATTTGGCCAACCCCTCTGGCACCATGTACCTTTGTATTATTAGCTTAGAGTGACTTTAACAGCCATTAACTATAGAGTAGTGGCCTATGGTGTACCGAAATTTACTCCATTGCAATTGATCTTTGTGCCTATTTAGGTATTTCTCCCAGTAAAGGTGTTGAGTTTTGATCCATCAAAAGGAAAGATATATAGCATAAATAACGCCTTTGCCCTGGGGGTTGCATAGGTATTAATGTTCAAAACTAGCTAGCCTTTTAGGAAACAAAGAGTTCTGGGCTAAATGAATAATGTGACTGTAGCACCCTCTAGTGTGAGTTAGAAGTAGCTGTCAGTGTAGGAACATTTTGACTTGGCTGAGGGTCAGGCCTTGGCCGTGAATCTGGGTCAGATTTTAGTGACTGATGGGCTTGATGACTAATCTGGCAGCATTCTCTGACACTTCCCCCTGGTCTGGAAGTTTGTAGAAAATGTCAGAGCTGAAGGATGGGAGTAAGTAGAGGCTGGCATGCAAATTTATGAGGCCTCAGCCAATCACAGTTACGGGGTCGGCAGGGGGCAGAGCCTACCTCATAAATGACATGGACAATGCAAGCAGGGCAGCCGGGTGGAAGATGGAGATGAAGTGCTAGGGAGGCTGTTGACGGCCCCTGAGAGTGCCCCCTAGTCTGGGGGGGGGGTGATCTCAAGCCTGGGGCTCGGGTGCTGAAAGATTCCCCCTAAAACACATGGAGAAAAGAACTCCTGTAAGGCAGCCGGGTGGGCTGGTCAGTGTCAGTCTGGACAATTGTGGGGAGAAGTTTGCCTGGAGGGCTAGCGAAAGGTGCAGCTGCAGCCAGATGGGTTGGCAGTGTCTTAAGAGGGGGTGCTGGGATCAGTGGCCACAGGAGAGATACAAGCTGAACATTTGCTACACAATCAAGGGGCCTTGGGTTCCTGCCTGTAATGGGCTATTGCTTCACCTGATTCAGTGGCTGTTGGATAATTTACATGATTCTGCAAGCGAGTGAGTACTGGAGGAAGAAGAGGAGCTGTCAAAGGGTAAGATCCCATCGAGGGAGAAAAAGCTGTATTTGTGATACAAGTCACACATGATCAAGTGTTGGAATCTTCTAGGTTCAAGATCATATCTTTTGACTTCATCCTAGAGAAAACACTGTTTTATCAGCCCACAACAGGAAATTAGGAGTTGAATGAATTTTGGCAGATCATAAAACATTTTTCTGCACTCGCAGGGTCTTTAAAATAAAACATATGGGGAGGTGCATATATTTCAGAGATGTATATATCCCTTCCTTCTCTCAAGTTGCAGAATACATATTGTAAAGACTTTAAAGCAAATGGTGTCCAAGTCATCTCATAGACCACCAAGTTACAGCATGAAAAGCCACAGATTGTTTAATGCCCTAGATGTTACCTCCTTTCTGCCTGGGGTCACTAGTACAGTGACAGTGCATATTATTAGCAATGATCACTGTAATAATATCACTGGTGATGCCAGTGGCAGTTAATCAGTTCCCCCCCAGCTTCGGTTAGTGTCAGATTTCCTGCTGCACTATCACAGCCCCATTATAAGTTGCTGATGGCCGCCATTACTGTGACAGACTCACCTGGGACAGAGGCCTTTGGAGGGGACTGAATGCTAGCCTCTTGCCTTGCGATCATGGGCCCTGGCATTTGGTGGAACGGTGCTCTTTGTGAGCTGTATGCCTGTGGACCCTGTATATGCCATATTAGAGTGACTGATTCATACTGTTGGGACATACAGTGTCAGGAGATGCTAATGCTATCCCCTCCAGCCATCTGTCTGTTCTCTGTGCTAATTGACCCTGATATTGTGTGAAGATGTCCTGTGTTTACACTTATGATAATGTGTATTGTGAAGCAGGTGAGCAAGGAGACGTGACGTCTACCCTGAAAGGTCATATCTATGAGTCGCCTAGTCTGGGTAAATGATTAGTTAATTAGCTCATGTTAATTTATGTTCTGGTTACCTCCTCTTTAAACTGTATATAAGGTTGTATTCTTGGTTCTATTAAATACTCCACAAACAAGTCTTGTCTGGTTGTGTGCTTGAGAGCAGCTGGAATATCTGATATCTATATCCAGACTGATAGGAAGCAGTATATGACTCAAGCGGAGTGTGGGACGTTCCGATACAATTACTAGTATGAAAAAATAAAATAAATACAAATTCCAGTATATATGGTAGAGAGTCAGCCTGGAGAGGGTTAATAAAAAAGGGAAAGTACTTCCCTTTCAGGCCTACTTATTAGGAATCTGGTCAGAGAGGCTGGGAGGAATGAATGGCTGTGTTGCTATCAGAGCTGAATTGAGCTTGATGCTGGAAGAACATATGTTTCCTCTGACTGGATGCTGCTGGGTGGGCTTGCCTGAACTGGTACTTTACTCTGTGATATGCTGTGGCTGGGATGCTGAGAATGATTTAAAAGGATGATCTTAAGCCTCATACACACAATCGGACTTCCATCTGACAAATCCATGGATTTTTGTCCGAAGGGTGTTGGCCGTGAACTTGATCTGCATACAGACGGCAGAACTTTTTCAGCCAACATACACCAAACACTTCCATCACACTATTGTTGTCGGAATATCCGATCGTGTGTACGGGCCTTTATACTGCTAAGAAGAGTTTGTGTGTTGTTTGAACTGCTTAAGACAAAGCCTGTACATTTTCTGTTGTTTTTTGCCGAATAAAGCCTTTTAAGTTGACTGAACTGTCTCACAGCTGGCTGTTCACCCCTCTGATTCCTTACAATATCCCATAGTTTGTAGACTCTTTCACACAAAGCAATCAATATACATTTATTGAGATTTTTACCAAAGACATGTAGCAGAATACATGTTGCCCGAAATTTGTTATAAGATTTGATTTGTTAAAATGTTTTATGGGATATGTTTCATAGCAGAAATTATTATTTTTTAATCAACTGTCTTTTTTTACATTTATACGATAAAAAATAAAAAAAACAGTGGCGGTCAATTACCACCAAAAGAAAGCTCTAGTTGTGTGAAAACAAATAATATACATTTTGTTTTGGATACAGCATTGCATGACCGTGCAATTGTCAGTAAAATTAGCACAGTGGCGAATAGAAAAAAATTGCCTGGTCATGAAGGGTTTAAAATCTTCCGAAGGGCAAGTGGTTAAAGATCTTAACTGGATCTGTTATGCGAAACATCACAATAGATCAAAGCACAGTATTGTGCACTGGATACTGTACAACCTGATGTTTCTCCAAAATATACAGTATGGGCCAGATTCTTGTATAACGGCGTAAAACTCGGCGGGCGTAACGTATCTGATTTACGTTACGTTACACCGCCGCAAGTTTTACGGGCATGTGCTTGATTCACAAAGCACTTGCCTGTAAAGTTGCGGCGGCGTAGCGTAAATCCCCTGGCGCAAGCCCGCCTAATTCAAATGATCCGGGTAGGGGGCGTAGATCATTTAAATTAGGCGCGTTTGCCGAACGTACTGCGCATGCGCCGTCCCTAAAATTTCCCGATGTGCATTGCGCTAAATGATGTCGCAAGGACGTCATTGGTTTCGACGTGAACGTAAATCTCGTCCAGCCCTATTCACGGACGACTTACGCAAACAACGTAAATTTTTAAATTTCGACGCGGGAACAACGGCCATACTTAACATTGGCTGCGCCTCATATAGCAGGGGCAACTTTACGCGTCGCAAATCTTACGTAAACGTCATAACTTCACTGCGTATCTCTTTTGAGAATCTGGCCCTATGTGTTCTATAAATGAATGTTCTTATATAAAATACACATATACACTCACCGGCCACTTTATTAGGTACTCCTTGCTAGTACCGGGTTGGACCCCCTTTTGCCTTCAGAACTGCCTGAATTGTTTGTGGCATATATTCAACAAGGTGTTGAACCAAGAGATTGTGGTCCATATTGACATGATAGCATCATGCAGTTGCTTCAGATTTGTCGGCTGCACATCCATGATGCAAATCTCCTGTTCCATTATATCCCAAGGGGGCTCTATTGCATTCATATCTAGGGACTGTGGAGGCCATTTCTTGTACAGTGAACTTGTTGTCATGTTCAAGAAACCAGTGGTGAGATGATTTGAGCTTTGTGACATGGTGCATTATCCTGCTGGAAGTATCCATCAGAAGATAGGTACACTGTAGTCATAAAGGGATGGACATGGTCAACAACAGTGGCGGTTCGTCCATAGAGGGCGCTGGAGTGCCGCCCCCTATGGCTCTGGCACCGCCACTGAGTCTAATAACATAGATTCATGCATTGCATGAATCAATGTTATAGTCGCCGCTGCCGCTGGTCTGTTCAGTTGGCCGGACCTTGAGCGACGGCCACCAGAATAACGGCAGCTGGTTGGCTGTACGGAAGTGCCTATCAGAGCCAGCGGCTCTGATAGGCTTTCCGAGTACAGCCCTCAGTATCCGGAAGCTTATCCAGGGAACGTACGGGGTGCGTTCCCTGGATAAGACTGACAGGCGTCTCAGTCAATCTGGTTGACCGGTTCTGGCTACCGGTAACCTGATTGGCTGAAGCGTCATCAAGGGTGGGAGAAGACATCGAGGGACGTGGATGGCTGACTCCAGTAAAGGTAAGTGCTGGGCGGGGGGGAAGGGGAATTTTACAGGGCACAGCGGCGACAAAGGGCACAGTGACATCAATGGGCACAGTGGCGACAATAGGCACAGTGGGGACAATGGGCACAGTGGTGACAATTGGCACAGCGGCATGAATGGGCACAGTAGCGACAATTAAAGGGCACAGTGACATCAATGGGCACAGTGGCGACAATGGGCACAGTGGCGACAATTGATGGCACAGTGGCTGTGTTTGATGGCATGGCACAGTGGTGACAATTGATGGCACAGTGGCTGCGTTTGATGGCACGACACAGTGGCTGCATTTGATGGCATGGCACAGTGACTGCGTTTGATGGCATGGCACAGTGACTGCGTTTGATGGCATGGCACAGTGACTGCGTTTGATGGCACAGTGGCTGCGTTTGATGGCATGGCACAGTGGCTGCGTTTGATGGCATGGCACAGTGGTGCGAATAGATGGCACAGTGGCTGCGTTTAATGGCATGGCATAGTGACTGCATTTGATGGCATGGAACAGTGGTGACAATTGATGGCACAGTGGCTGCTTTTGATGGCATGGCATAGTGACTGCATTTGATGGCATGGCACAGTGGTGCGAATTGATGGCACAGTGACTGCGTTTGATTGCATGGAACAGTGGTCACAATTGATGGCACAGTGGCTGCGTTTGATGGCATGGCACAGTGACTGCATTTGATGGCATGGCACAGTGGTGACAATTGATGGCACAGTGGCTGCGTTTGATGGCATGGCACAGTGGTGACAATTGATGGCACAGTGGCTGCATTTGATGGGCACAGTGAGGCTGCAATTTTTTTTTTTCGTTTGCACCCCCCAAAAATTTTGAGCACCAGCCGCCACTGGTCAGCAACAATACTCAGGTAGGCCGCTGCATTTAAATGATGCTCAATTGGTACTAAGGGGCCCAAAACTTGTCAAATAAATATCCTCCACACCATTACACCACCATCACCAGCCTGTATGTTCCACATATGCCAACGTTTAGTTATTTTTTGACATTCATGTGGCCTTCTTTCACAATCTTTCTCATTATATTTTGTATTATTTAAAGTGATCTCATCCTACTTGAAAGCATGAAAATAATGATTTTCTTGGGGAATATATATGCCACAAGGACTACGACTGCCTATGACTCATGCATTGTAAGAAACGTTGTCCTGTGAATCAGTGTGTTCTTGTTGTTACGTGTAAACCTATACATGTTATAACTCATATTGGTGAAGAGCCAAGCAAAGCAACAAATATGTCAGATACAAAGGGAACCTGATCAAGACTCTACAGGGCCCAAAGCAAGATATTTTATATAGGTCCCCATGTTTTATGTTTCTGGTCAGCTTTTATCTTTAAACTTGTTTGTTTTCAGTCACTATCATAGAAGAGTCAAGCTGACAGCATTTTATGTTACCAAACTGCTAATGAGAACAGGACCAGTCTTCCATCTAATAACATATGTGACACACATATGTGGATCACAGAGTTCTATACTTCAATAGGGTCCAGGTTTGGATTTTGATTATGATGTATAAATTACATGGGATTGTACACCACATTAACATTCATCATACCATAACATTCCTAAATAAATACACAACAAACATTAAGGCTTCATTTCCACTGGCGTTTTTACAGCCACTTTTCTGAGTGTTTTTTACAGCTTAAAAATGCCTGTCCATGTTATTCTATGGCATCATGCCTACATAGGCGTTTTTGAGCTGCAAATAGCATAGGCGTTTTTGAGCTGTAAAAAAAACGCGGGACCAGGGCGTTCTGTGGCTCCAGCAATAGAGCTGTAAAAACGCCAGACATTAAAAAACGCTCAAAAACGCTCAAAAACTCACAAAAACGCTCAAAAGCGCCCAAAAACGCCACCGCTGCGTTTTTGAGCTCCAGCTCACAAAAAAATAAACATGGACAGGTGTTTTTAAGCTGTAAAAAAGGCTAACAACAATGGCTGTAAAAACGCCAGTGGAAATGAAGCCTAATAAACACACAAAAAATGATAGCGCTCTTCCTGGAAAAGAAAGCAAATCTCAGCTAGTTAAAGCGGAGGTGCACCCAATTAAAAAAAAAAAGCCAGCAGCTACTAATAGTGCAGCGGCTGACTTTTAAAAAATGGACACCTGCCTGTCCAGCACGCCTGCGATGTCGGCAGCTGAGGTCGAGCAATTGCTCGTCCCACGGATGCTGCCGCCACCATCCTCGGTGGGGGAATCAGGAAGTGAAGCGTTGCGGCTTCACTGCCCGGTTCCCTACTGCGAATGCGCGATTTGCGCATGTATCATAACTGGTCCCCGCTCTCTCCTGGGAACAGTGTTTTTCCCAGAAAACAGCGGGGGGGACGGGAAGTGGCGTGACTCCCACGGGAGTCTATGCCAGGAAGTGGGTGCAAATACCTGTCTTAGACAGGTATCTGCACCCATAAAATAATAATAGTGCAGCGCAAAACAAACAAATTTAAACTATACATTACAGAAAGTTAAAACATATGATATATGATATATAATTAAAAATTATATAATAGAGTCCATATAAAGTGCTCAAGTGCAAAAAGATGATCCAAATCGGAATATAATAGTGCAAAAATCCAAAGGGTGATATCCAGAAGGAACCTCCACCAAATAGCAGGAATGGCCTCTCACCTTACAACTTCGACCTGCAATAGGTCACATAGCATAATCAGAGAACCACCTGTTCTCAGAGGACAGCAAGCAATAGTAGAACCACGATATCAGTCAGACTCAGGTTTAGGACATGGCAATCAGGGCATAAAAAACAAAGGAGAGGAAATCTAGTGCTCTCTGAAGCCAAAATACATTTATTTAAGAATAAAAAACGAATACACTCACTGTATAAGCACTCTCAAACGAGTGCAGCGAAACAGCATAAAACATCCATAAGAGCATGGGTTTCAGTCTAGGTCGGCGATCGCGGGTGACGTCACATGTGGCCCCTTCCCCTCGTACGACGTTACGTCCCTATGAGCGGGACTTCATCAGCGTGGGGTGAAAAAAGGCAGCATGCAAACGTCCCGCTGTCTAGGTATAAGAAGCCTGTGGCTGCCATGACACACCCACTAGTAATCAAGCCCTCCCATCAATCCTAATTAGACAACAAAGACTGTCAGCAAAGGAAGGCACAAACTGCACCATGATGGAAAAAAGTGACAGATTCGATCATAATGGGAAAAAGGAAACACATTCGATCGGAATACTATCAAAGGGCAGACTCCTAAATACCAAAAGTTATATATATGCAATAAGGATAGAAATCCTCAAAGGCAAAAAAGACCCCTTTAAAAAGAAATCTTACATAAAAAATATAAATGACGTCAGCCACGATCGCACACCCAAATTACATAAAATACATCAAAAACACATATGTAAATCCTTATATATTAACCCATTAAGGTCTCGAAAAGGAACACTACGTGTAACAGATAGATACTGGACATAAATGTTAAGAATATTAAAAATAAAAATATTAATAATATTAAAATATATATATATATATAAAATATAATATATACAAAATATAATTAAAAATATTTAAAAATATACAGATACATAAGAAAGGGGGGATTATCTATTGGAAATGAAACAATTAAGGTCAAACTCTACATTTAAACCAGCTGGCGAGGATACTTTAGTCTCATATATCCAATAAGACTCACGCCGACTCAATTGGCGGATGTAATGTCCCCCTCGCCAATGTTTTGTAACTTTTTCAATGCCCCAGAATTTTAACCCTTTGGGATTCCTCTGGTGACACTGCCTAAAGTGTTTAGATACACTGTGACTCCTAATACCCCTTTTGATATTGCTGATATGTTCCCCCACTCTCACATGCAATGCCCGTGACGTGCGACCCACATACTGCAAGCCGCACTCACACTCAAGCATATAAACTACGCCGATAGTATCGCACGTAATTAATTGCTTGATGGGATACTCTAACTGGGTCACATTGGAACAGAAAGACTTCCGTTTCTTAATATGCTGTTTGACATGCTTGCAGGTCGCACAGCGACCGCAAGCATAAAATCCAGATAGGAAGTCAAAAAGTTTTGGCTGTGCAACAACTGGCGGGTCAATTACACCAGGGGCTAGACTATCCCTCAGAGAGGGGGCTTTTCTATAGATGAATTGTGGCCCATCCGGAAGGGCCGGACCCAAAACAACATCGCCCTTCAAGATGGGCCAGTGTTTGGCCACTATTTTTTCAAATTTCTTATACTGAATGTTATAGTCAAGCACCATTTTGAAGTTAGATGGCTCCTTATCAGTAATGGGTGGTTTGTCAGCTACAATAACACTCCTCTCTAACAGCCTAACTTTTTCCATTTCTTGCATAATCAAGGGGCGAGAGTAACCTTTAGACACAAATCGATTAGATAATTCCTGCGACTGGGCCAGATAATCCGACTCCAGGGTGCAATTCCTGCGGAGCCTCACAAACTGGCCTCGCGGGATATTGCATAGCCACAGACGATGGTGACAACTTGACAAAGGAATATATCCATTACGATCAACTGTTTTAAAATAATTTTTGGTTAAAAGCACATTATCTGACTTGAATATCTCAAGGTCAAGGAAGTTTATCTTATCATGGGAGACTGTCCAAGTTAAAACTATATTCTTGGTATTAGAATTCAGTTTATCCATAAATAATTGTAATGAGGGCAGGTCACCCTCCCAGACCATGATAAGGTCATCAATGTACCTACGGTAACACCGCAACTGGTGCGGTCTATCTTGGAAAACAACGTCACGCTCCCAGTGCGCCATAAAGAGATTGGCCACACTGGGAGCGAAACTTGACTTCGGTTCGTTGGGCGTTAGAGTCCTCCGACCTTAGCTACGATCATGTGCAGTTCTTGCTGGATTGCCTTAAATTTTGTTTGTTAAGAAATTATTTTTGGTTTAATAAAGAACTCTTTCTTCAGCAATGTGGAGTTGCTATGGGAGCCCGTTTCGTTCCCAGTGTGGCCAATCTCTTTATGGCGCACTGGGAGCATGACGTTGTTTTCCAAGATAGACCGCACCAGTTGCGGTGTTACCGTAGGTACATTGATGACCTTATCATGGTCTGGGAGGGTGACCTGCCCTCATTACAATTATTTATGGATAAACTGAATTCTAATACCAAGAATATAGTTTTAACTTGGACAGTCTCCCATGATAAGATAAACTTCCTTGACCTTGAGATATTCAAGTCAGATAATGTGCTTTTAACCAAAAATTATTTTAAAACAGTTGATCGTAATGGATATATTCCTTTGACAAGTTGTCACCATCGTCTGTGGCTATGCAATATCCCGCGAGGCCAGTTTGTGAGGCTCCGCAGGAATTGCACCCTGGAGTCGGATTATCTGGCCCAGTCGCAGGAATTATCTAATCGATTTGTGTCTAAAGGTTACTCTCGCCCCTTGATTATGCAAGAAATGGAAAAAGTTAGGCTGTTAGAGAGGAGTGTTATTGTAGCTGACAAACCACCCATTACTGATAAGGAGCCATCTAACTTCAAAATGGTGCTTGACTATAACATTCAGTATAAGAAATTTGAAAAAATAGTGGCCAAACACTGGCCCATCTTGAAGGGCGATGTTGTTTTGGGTCCGGCCCTTCCGGATCGGCCACAATTCATCTATAGAAAAGCCCCCTCTCTGAGGGATAGTCTAGCCCCTGGTGTAATTGACCCGCCAGTTGTTGCACAGCCAAAACGTTTTGACTTCCTATCTGGATTTTATGCTTGCGGTCGCTGTGCGACCTGCAAGCATGTCAAACAGCATATTAAGAAACGGAAGTCTTTCTGTTCCAATGTGACCCAGTTAGAGTATCCCATCAAGCAATTAATTACGTGCGATACTATCGGCGTAGTTTATATGCTTGAGTGTGAGTGCGGCTTGCAGTATGTGGGTCGCACGTCACGGGCATTGCATGTGAGAGTGGGGGAACATATCAGCAATATCAAAAGGGGTATTAGGAGTCACAGTGTATCTAAACACTTTAGGCAGTGTCACCAGAGGAATCCCAAAGGGTTAAAATTCTGGGGCATTGAAAAAGTTACAAAACATTGGCGAGGGGGACATTACATCCGCCAATTGAGTCGGCGTGAGTCTTATTGGATATATGAGACTAAAGTATCCTCGCCAGCTGGTTTAAATGTAGAGTTTGACCTTAATTGTTTCATTTCCAATAGATAATCCCCCCTTTCTTATGTATCTGTATATTTTTTAATATTTTTAAATATTTTTAATTATATTTTGTATATATTATATTTTATATATATATATATTTTAATATTATTAATATTTTTATTTTTAATATTCTTAACATGTATGTCCAGTATCTGTTACACATAGTGTTCCTTTTCGAGACCTTAATGGGTTAATATATAAGGATTTACATATGTGTTTTTGATGTATTTTATGTAATTTGGGTGTGCGATCGTGGCTGACGTCATTTATATTTTTTATGTAAGATTTCTTTTTAAAGGGGTCTTTTTTGCCTTTGAGGATTTCTATCCTTATTACATATATATAACTTTTGGTATTTAGGAGTCTGCCCTTTGATAGTATTCCGATCGAATGTGTTTCCTTTTTCCCATTATGATCGAATCTGTCACTTTTTTCCATCATGGTGCAGTTTGTGCCTTCCTTTGCTGACAGTCTTTGTTGTCTAATTAGGATTGATGGGAGGGCTTGATTACTAGTGGGTGTGTCATGGCAGCCACAGGCTTCTTATACCTAGACAGCGGGACGTTTGCATGCTGCCTTTTTTCACCCCACGCTGATGAAGTCCCGCTCATAGGGACGTAACGTCGTACGAGGGGAAGGGGCCACATGTGACGTCACCCGCGATCGCCGACCTAGACTGAAACCCATGCTCTTATGGATGTTTTATGCTGTTTCGCTGCACTCGTTTGAGAGTGCTTATACAGTGAGTGTATTCGTTTTTTATTCTTAAATAAATGTATTTTGGCTTCAGAGAGCACTAGATTTCCTCTCCTTTGTTTTTTATGCCCTGATTGCCATGTCCTGATCCTGAGTCTGACTGATATCGTGGTTCTACTGCTGCATTGCTTGCTGTCCTCTGAGAACAGGTGGTTCTCTGATTATGCTTTGTGACCTATTGCAGGTCGAAGTTGTAAGGTGAGAGGCCATTCCTGCTATTTGGTGGAGGTTCCTTCTGGATATCACCCTTTGGATTTTTGCACTATTATATTCCGATTTGGATCATCTTTTTGCACTTGAGCACTTTATATGGACTCTATTATATAATTTTTAATTATATATCATATATCATATGTTTTAACTTTCTGTATGTATAGTTTAAATTTGTTTGTTTTGCGCTGCACTATTATTATTTTATGTCAATGTGAGGTGTTTTATTTGAATTTACCTTAGTGCTGGCTCGCATTTTTTAGTTTATATTTACATTCCAGCGCTGAATAATTTTTCTTTATTAGTATATTTCTCAATTCATTTATATTTGGCCGCAGGAAATGGATGTCTTTTCTTACTTAGAGAACCGTGAGGTTACCCTTACTGACGTTTTCTCAGAGGCTGCAGTTGCCTCTGACTCTGGAGATCTCAATATCTCTTTTAAAAAATTGGGACATTTATTCGATAAAAAAATAAGGACCTGGTGGGATATTGTCACCTTTGAACAATATCTTGTGACTAAAATCATACCCAGACGTCTAAGGTGGGATTTGCCACCTAATGACGGGCTTACTGATGAGGAGTCAATCAAAGAATGGTTCAATTTTTTTTACTGAAAAAGGCTTTGAGCTTATCAGGTTTTTACTATCCCGCAAACAGCGGAAGAAGTTATGGTTGGAGAGTCAAATTAAAGAGATAACTGACCGTATTGAGCGACATAAGGACACCTCTGAGTTCATTCGCCTCTCTGGGGAGCTTAAAAATAAGCTTGAAAAATGGGATAAAGAGACCCAAGAAAAAAAAAAGCGCAAGAAGTTCTTGCGTGATGTGAATGATTTTGGGGTGCCTAACGTTTACAAGTGGCAATCTCTTAGCTCTCTGTCTTTAGCCCCTACTTTATCTGCATCAATGGATACCTCTGAACCACCCCCTCCCATGTTATCCCAGGAATCTGGGATTAACCATGGTGATGGGGTGTCAACTAGGACACCTTTGAGACCATTCAGTCCTCTAAACAGAGGAGGGGGTCCTACAAGGGGAAGGGGTAAAAATAACAAAAATAAAAATACGAGAGGAAAAGCGGGTCACCAAGTCGGTACACTACCTCAATCACCTGGACCTGATTCTCAGGCCATTCCTCCCTGGAGGACAGTCTCTAACAGGGGGAACGGACAGGGTGGTGGGAGGGGTGGCCCCACCTCTGCCCACCTATAATTACTATGCACCTTTGCAGAACTATTGGGAAGGACCTCCACCTACCAATCAGCATTTTTTAGGGCAGGGGAGGACCCCTTGGAGGGGACCTCCGCCTTACCCACCTCCTTGGATAGGGGATTGGGGGGAGAACGGTCCTCCTCCTCCAAGTCAGACCCCAAGGGGGAAATCCACCCTAAAGAGAAAAAATCTAGAGGGGTCAGAGGCGGTAGAAGAGCCCAAAAGGCCAAGGTCCTGATAGGTACTGGAATTTTTAACCTTAGCGGAGTTCCTTTGACCGATGATGAAACTAGAGTTTTAGATAGAGGCTTAAAATTTGCCCCGATCCGGAATATGAACAAATTTCAGACTTATGTCAATGTACAAAAGTACACCAGAAGTCTGAATATGAAAAAGTATTTCTTGTCTAATCCAATAGAGAGGAATTCCTCTGGGATTACTCCGGGTCATTCGAATCTTAGGAACCGCTCTACTTTTAACCCACAATATACAGATACTAGGCATCTTGATGTCTTTCGCAATATGGTGTGTAAAGATTTGGAAAGTCTCAACATCAAGAGAGTGAAAGATTCTCAATGTATTAAGCGTGGAATTTTATCACTAGAAAAACGAAATGATATAGTGATTCGTCCCGCTGATAAGGGGGGGGGGCTTGTTGTGCTCAGTAAGGCTTATTATTTCGAGGAGATGAGCAGACTTTTGAGCGACCGTAGTACTTATTCTGTATTGCGGGGTGATCCTATGGTGATGTATACAAATGAGCTGCATTCTTTGGTGGAAGTGGGTAAGGGTAATGCCGCGTACAGACGGTCGTTTTTTGCGATGAAAAAAAAACGACGTTTGATGTGATGAAAAAAACGACGTTTTTGAAACTTCATTTTCAAAAACGATGTAGCATACAGACCATCGTTTTTTGCAAAATCTCTAGCAATGCGCGCTGACGTCCATCACGTACGACGGGACTATAAAGGGTAATTTGCATGCGGAAGACGCCCTCTTTTGCTGATATCGTGTTGCTGCGTGTTAGTAAAAGTTTGGTGAGAGACGATTCGTGCTTTTCAGTGGTTGTGCTTAAAATTTCGTTTTCTGTCGTACAGTTTGTGTATTTGTAGTCGGATCTGTGATACAGTGCTTGTATTTAGGACGTATTTGTTTTGCAAGTGCGTTCTTGTGTGCACGTTGCTGTTTTGCAGGTCGTTCTTCAGAGGCCTTTCTGTACTTCAGGGCAGAATTTTTAGTCCGATCTGATTTGACGACCGTTTTCTAGCCATGTTGCGGGTACGTTCTCGTCGCCGAGATCGTGCTGTGCATGTTGTTATGATGTGTGCTGCATCCCGGCTCCGGTCCTTGAGGAGGAGGAGAAGGACTTTGTGGGCCAAGAACTGGTTTCTTTGCAGGGACCAGTTCTCTCATATGCCTCTGCTGCGGGAGATCCAAGAAAATAACCCTGATGATTTCAGGAATTTTCTTCGGATGTCTGACCCCGTATTCCAGCAGCTTTTGGCTTCGGTGTCGCCATATATCACCAGGCAGGACACCAATATGCGGGAAGCCATAACTGCTGAGCAGCGGCTAGTTGCTACGTTGCGATACCTTGCAACAGGGAGAAGTCTGCAGGACTTGAAGTTCTCGACGGGCATCTCCCCCCAGTCTCTGGGCGTCATAATCCCGGAGACGTGTTCTGCCATAATCCAGGTTTTGCAGGAGGACTATATTAAGGTAAGTTCTGTCCTTTAAATGCATAGACTATGTTTCTTCTTTTGTTTTTTAAACAGTCCCTAATTAACCTTTTTTTAATAATATGCTGGTAATGTTACCTTTGTCTCCATGCATGTATATTTTTTTTTTTTTGGGTCCTACATGCATTTTTTATCTAGCCCACATGTCCATTTTGGGTTATTTTGTTAGTGGCAAACCCACCTAGCTTAGTCCCTATATCCCCCTTGATTTTTTTTCTCCATTGTAGTGCACGACCAACCCCCCCCCCCCCCCCAATGTTATTTTTGTAACTGTCTATTTGTATTAATTTGATGTTAAACCATCATTTTTTGGAGGTCACAAACTGATCTTGGGGGGGGGCCCCCATCACACTTTTATGTTAATTTTTCTTACCATGAGAGGGTGTGATTAATCTGCTTAGTGATCCCTTAATATTGTTGTTTTTACAATAATACCTGAACTAATATTTTTTATTTTTAGGATCCAATAATCTTTGCTGATATTCTGTTAGTAATGTACTATCTTAAAAAAAAAATTCTGCTTTATTTACAGTTCCCCACAACACCACAGGAATGGCAGACTGTGGCAGCGGACTTCTCTCAGCGATGGAATTTTCCAAACTGTGGAGGAGCTATTGATGGCAAGCACGTCCGCATCGTGCCACCACCCCATTCTGGATCCCATTATTTCAACTACAAAGGGTTCCACAGTGTCGTACTGATGGCGGTGGTGTCTGCCAATTATGACTTTCTCTATGTTGATGTGGGGAAAAATGGGCGGATGTCAGACGGCGGGGTCTTTGCCGAGACCGAGTTTGCCCAACGGCTTCAGGCGGAGGACCTTGCATTGCCACGTGCGGAGGATAATGAAGAGGGGCTGCCCTTTGTTTTTATTGGTGATGAGGCATTTGCCTTGGGTCCCCACCTCATGAGGCCATTTCCCCAACGTGCCCTCACCCATGAGAGGAGGGTCTTTAATTATAGGCTGGCCAGAGCCCGAAGAGTGGTGGAAAATGCGTTTGGCATTATGGTCAGTCGATTTCGCTTGTTTTTAACCGCCATAAACATGGCAGAATATAAGTGGAACAATATTATTTTATGTTGTTGTATATTACATAACTTTCTACGAAGACATTCTTCAAATTATTTGACATTATTGCCTGATGAGGGAGTTGATGTCCCAGAGGCGGCCCATGAGGCAGGCCATCCAGGCTTGGCCCCCCGAAACGCACGTGCAGTGCGCCAGGCATATGTTGACTATTTTATGGGTAGGGGGGCCATTCCAATGCCTGATCTTTGGTGAATGAACATAATAAATATTTTATGCAAGAAACATTGTATTTTTTGTTCTTATTGTTTTGAATGTTTGTGTATTTTCTTTGTCTCCTAGGTTATCATAGTTGCATGTGTTTTGGATGGACTAAATATCCTTCCTCGTTCTATGTTCCCAGCCTAAATTTCACTTTTTTTTAGGTTTAATGTCATCATTGATCTAAAATAACAAGCCACAAATATATTGATCTGCATAATTTTTATTTTACATATTTTGTGAAACCAAATTTTCAGTCTCACATGTGTTTTTTGGTTGGTCGAACAAGTAAAATCACATATTTTTTTTTTTTTTTTTTTTTTATTTTTTTGATCAGTAAACATAGAAAATCTTTTTTTTCATTTTTTTGTATTTTTTTGATCAATCAACATATATAAAATCTTTTTTTTCATTTTTTTGTATTTTTTTGATCAATCAACATATATAAAATCTTTTTTTTCATTTTTTTGTATTTTTTTGATCAATCAACATATATAAAATCTTTTTTTTCATTTTTTTGTATTTTTTTGATCAATCAACATATATAAAATCTTTTTTTTTCATTTTTTTGTATTTTTTTGATCAATCAACATATATAAAATCTTTTTTTTCATTTTTTTTTTATTTTTTTGATCAATCAACATATATAAAATCTTTTTTTTCATTTTTTTTTATTTTTTTGATCAATCAACATATATAAAATCTTTTTTTTCATTTTTTTTTATTTTTTTGATCAATCAACATATATAAAATCTTTTTTTTCATTTTTTTGTATTTTTTTGATCAATCAACATATATAAAATCTTTTTTTTCATTTTTTTTTATTTTTTTGATCAATCAACATATATAAAATCTTTTTTTTCATTTTTTTGTATTTTTTTGATCAATCAACATATATAAAATCTTTTTTTTCATTTTTTTTTATTTTTTTTATCAATCAACATATATAAAATCTTTTTTTTCATTTTTTTTGTATTTTTTTGATCAATCAACATATATAAAATCTTTTTTTTCATTTTTTTGTATTTTTTTGATCAATCAACATATATAAAATCTTTTTTTTCATTTTTTTGTATTTTTTTGATCAATCAACATATATAAAATCTTTTTTTTCATTTTTTTGTATTTTTTTGTAATTCAAGAATGAGATGAAATAATTTTTTTTTTTTTTTTTTGGTTTTTTTCACACCCTACCCAAAACATCCAGTAAATTTTTCAACTGGACCTCAACACTTTTTGCATTTTTGATTATTTTCCGGGCTGCTATCTGTAGGTCTTCATTTTTTTCCCGGCAGGACCAAATTTCGGCAATGAGGAGCTGGGCAGTGTCCCTGTCAATTGAGGAGCCAGCACGAGTTGCTCCTGAAATGTGCAAGCAAACCATGTATTACAAATATGTTTCTCCTACATCTACATTACCTGGGTATCTTTTGAATATGATACTTTACCAGATGTGGTGGCAGGTTCACATTCATCAAGATCCCTCGGGGGTGTGGCTTGTGAACTTGCGTCCTGCCTTGATGCTTCCTTTCGCCCTACGAGATTGAAGAAAGGGAAAACACAATGGAAAAATTTTAGATGAAACTTTAGCTCACAATTTTCAAACAAATAAATCCCTATGTGTATAAATCCTCTGCTGAGTACACTGTCCTTTTTGTGCATATTTTATATCGAAATTATTAAGATCTAATTAGGTAAACATGTACATAAATGTTTACAAATTGATGTCACATTAAACCCAATAAATTTATTGTAACTGGAATATTTGGGAACACAGGAAATGGTCGTATGAGTCGTCGTTCGTTATAACATAAATCAGACAAATACGTTTTTATTTGTGGCTGATACAGTGATTGCACTACAATTTGTCCATGTGAAATAGGCATGTTGCAAATTATCGGGAATCTCGTCGTTTTATATTAGTTAAATTAACGAATGAACGACAACACATACGACAATTTTTAGTGCCCACACAAATACATTTCAACCTGAATGGAAAAGCACATGGCACAAAGAACAAACACCTAAAATTAGGGAACATAAAATTCACTTACTTTTTGCTCGAATCAATCTTTTTATTGCCCGAAGTTGCTCTGGCTCTCTTTTTTTCAGGTCTGACCACCTCTTTCTTATTTGTTCTCTTGACCTGCGTTCACCAAATTTCAGCCGGAGCCTTCTGATTACTTTATCAGTAATGTCCGCCTTAACCTTATTGGGGTGCAGGTAAGGCCCGTGCTTCCCATCATAATCTTCATTAGTGAAGATGGTGACCATCTCTACCATCTCCTGGAATGCCATGTTTTTGGCCTTGTACCTCCGCCTGGATCTTCCTGTTGCCTGGGCCTGGCCTACCTCATGTCTTGAGCCTGACATTTTTTGCTGCTTGTCTTCCAACACCATAAATCACACCCACAAAAAAAGAACGAGAAAGGGGCGTGTAAAGGACGAGACGGAACGTCAGGGGCGGGGTATCGTGCGTTGCGTCACACGTGCGCAGTGTTTAAAGGGATCCGACGTCATTGAAAGCGACGTATACAGTCTGAAGAAAAAGGCGGAAGTAAACGATCGTGAAATACGACGGTACGTAACTCTATTTTTGACATTTCTATTACTGAAGAGTGGATCAGTTTGTGGGCTAGATGATATGGTGTAAAACAGGGAAATGCAATTCTCGGACCTCCAGCTGGTGCGGAACTACAAGTCCCATGATGCATAGTGAAACTCTGACAGCCACAAGCATGACACCCAGAGACAGAGGCATGATGGGACTTGTAGTTTTGCAACAGCTGTAGGTCCACTAATTGCAGATCCCTGGGGTAAAAGCTTGTTGTAGTAGTAGTGGCTTTACTGACACTTTGTTTTTTATTTAATTTTTACATACAGAAATTATGGACCCCTTCAAGGAGCCAGAATTTTTCACGGAGTTTATACAACGCTGGAAAGAACTTCCTGTGCTCTGGCAAACAAAAAGCAAAATCAACAAAAACAAAGATGCCAGGAAGCAAGCACTGGAGACCCTGCTTGCATTTGTTAGCCCAAGACTCCCACACGCAACTACTGACACGGTCAAAAACAAAATTAATTCGATTAGGGGCACCTACAGGACCCAACGGTCACAAGTCCTGGCCTCTATGAGATCTGGAGCTGCAGCTGACAGCATCTACAAACCCAACCTGTGGTACTATGGTCAGATGCAGTTCATTGATGACCAGCTCGAAACACGGGCATCCGTGTCTACCCTTCCCCCAAGGAATCAGTCCAGTCTTCCCGGCAGCCAAGAGCAGGCTACATCTGATGAAGATCTAGACTTCATGGAGGACACAGATTGTGACCCATCGAGCCAGGTATTGCATTTTAATACTAATTAATGAAATGCAAAGTATAATAATGATTAGAAATGTAGGTTAGAAGTGGTGTAAAATTTAGCTGAGTTGTCAAAACATTGGTAAAATAGCAATAGCCAATACGGCCAAAACAGAATGGGGACAAGATACATAAATGCAGAGGTCATAATGATTGTGGGTAATTTTATGTTACGCCATTAGGGGGGTAAACGCTAGACACCTGGAAGGGGTCACAGATATCTAACAAACTTTGTGTTCATTAACATTTTTTCTACTTTTTTTTAACTAAACAGACATTCCTAGCTTTGAGAAACGCACCCTACTTAGCAGGTTCAGTCAGCATCAACCCCCCCCCCCACACAACTCCAGGGGGCAAATATCTGAAGCTGGGTAAGGGGCAACATAATTAGGGATGGCGGGCCTCATTTAAATCTATTTCCGCATTCACTTCGCATATGTCATGATTTGTAAAATGTGTGTGATTAATGAAGCCAAAAAATTAAATAATATCCTTTTTTTTGTAGACACACACAGAGCAAAGCCAGGAGGAGGCAGGCCCCACAGGGAGCCAGGGTGAGGCAGAGGCCACTCGGAGCCAGGAGGTGGCAGGCCCAACAAGGAGACAGGGTGAGGCAGAGGCCACTCGGAGCCAGGAGGTGGCAGGCCCAACAAGGAGACAGGGTGAGGCAGAGGCCACTCGGAGCCAGGAGGTGGCAGGCCCCAGTGGGATACAGGAGTCACGCAGGCGGGATTGCATCTCCCAGATCCCTCCTTTTCGCGCTCCAGGAAAAAGAACAAGGAGACTGATGCAAATGGAGGAGGAGACCCAGGCCATTCTCCGTCAAGCAGCTGCGGCCATCAGAGAACAACCATCTGAGGAAGAGGGATTCGCAGCGCTCATCGCAGCCAAGCTACAAAATCTAGAGCGGGCCCAGCGTGTGCGCTGCGAATATATCATATTCAAGGCCATAAGCATGGCCTCACTGGGCAACCTACATGAAAATATAGATCTTGGGCTGATTCCCACTCCTGTGCTTTCTGCTCTTCCTGCTCATTCTCCTGCTCCTGATCCTTCGCCTGCTCCTTCTCCTACTCCTGCTCCTTCTCCTACTCCTGCTCCTTCTCCTGCTCCTGATCCTTCTCCTCCTCTTCCTGAGCCTGCTCTGGTTCCTGCCACAAACTTGGCTCATGAAACCCAGCCCCCGAGGAGGCAGACTGCAGGGAAGGCTGCAGGGAAGGCTGCAGGGAAGGCTGCAGGGAAGGCTGCAGGGAAGGCTGCAGGGAAGCCTGCAGGGAAGCCTGCAGGGAAGCCTCAACCAAAGAGGAAGAAGTGAGGAGATGGTGCCCCTAATCCCAAAACATTGGCATTGCCAGCCTGGATTATTTGCTTGCTGGACCCTTGCCTTGCAAAATCCAAGCAGGGTCTCCTTTACTTTATTCCGGGCTTTTTTTTTTTTTTTTTATATGTTTTGGTTTGACAGATGTGTTTAAGTTTATTTTATTTATTTTATACATGAATAAATGTATTTGTTTGTTTCTGAAAAAAGTTCACATGTGTTTTTTTGAAACATATATAGAGATCATTAGTGAGGAGGCAAACACATTTCACCAAAAAAAAAAAAAAAAAAAAAAATAACAAGGGACAACAACCTCCTTGTGGGTAATTTGCATAATAAGATATTATGTTGTTGTGGTGACTTCACACACTCCAAAATAACAAACATTAAACATGGTATTCATTTGCTCAAATACATTAAACAACCCAAAATAAAAAAGGGACATGGAGATGTGCATAAACCAAAAAAAAAGAAAATTAACAAAAATAATTCAAAAACAAAAAAGGTTGTCAGAACTATGTAACAAGATGAGCCACAACAAACTAGGGTTTTAGTGTAGCATTTAAATGCATTGTGTCAAATGCTGCGCAGTCTTTTCTTCATTACTATTAAAACGAACGAATGTGCTGAAGCCATTCTGGACAGTAGATTTACCACAACAAGCGCTCCCGTCTCAGAAATTGCTTCTGAGCAGGCGCGGGTTTAAAACGTCGTTTTCAACGTCGTTTTGCCCACACACTATCATTTTAATTGACACAGAAAACGACGTTTTGAAAAACGACACAAAAAATTCGAGCATGTTCGAATTTTTTTTTGGTCGTTTTTCTCAAGACATAAATCGACGTTTTCCCCACACACGGTCATTTGAAATGACGTTTTTCAAAACGTCGTTTTTTTTCATCGCAAAAAACGACCGTCTGTACGCGGCATAAGGGTGTTCTGAACAGTAAGGAGGCCTCTTATTTAGATCCTTTTTACTGCCGGACTCCCATTATCTACTTTCTACCGAAATTACATAAGGATGCTGAAAGGCCTCCTGGCCGCCCTATTGTAAACGGCATAGATTCCGTCAGTTCCCGACTGGGACAATATCTTGATGTTTTTCTACAACCCCTTGTATGTAGGTTGCCTGCTTACCTCAGGGATACTAAACAGATCATTCAGATTTTGGATACTATCCCCTGCACTCCCAATACCATTCTTGTGACTGCAGATATAGGGTCGCTCTATACCATCATTGATCACGAAGCAGCCTTGACTTCGGTTCGTTGGGCGTTAGAGTCCTCCGACCTTAGCTACGATCATGTGCAGTTCTTGCTGGATTGCCTTAAATTTTGTTTGTTAAGAAATTATTTTTGGTTTAATAAAGAATTCTTTCTTCAGCAATGTGGAGTTGCTATGGGAGCCCGTTTCGCTCCCAGTGTGGCCAATCTCTTTATGGCGCACTGGGAGCGTGACGTTGTTTTCCAAGATAGACCACACAAGTTGCGGTGTTACCGTAGGTACATTGATGACCTTATCATGGTCTGGGAGGGTGACCTGCCCTCATTACAATTATTTATGGATAAACTGAATTCTAATACCAAGAATATAGTTTTAACTTGGACAGTCTCCCATGATAAGATAAACTTCCTTGACCTTGAGATATTCAAGTCAGATAATGTGCTTTTAACCAAAAATTATTTTAAAACAGTTGATCGTAATGGATATATTCCTTTGTCAAGTTGTCACCATCGTCTGTGGCTATGCAATATCCCGCGAGGCCAGTTTGTGAGGCTCCGCAGGAATTGCACCCTGGAGTCGGATTATCTGGCCCAGTCGCAGGAATTATCTAATCGATTTGTGTCTAAAGGTTACTCTCGCCCCTTGATTATGCAAGAAATGGAAAAAGTTAGGCTGTTAGAGAGGAGTGTTATTGTAGCTGACAAACCACCCATTACTGATAAGGAGCCATCTAACTTCAAAATGGTGCTTGACTATAACATTCAGTATAAGAAATTTGAAAAAATAGTGGCCAAACACTGGCCCATCTTGAAGGGCGATGTTGTTTTGGGTCCGGCCCTTCCGGATGGGCCACAATTCATCTATAGAAAAGCCCCCTCTCTGAGGGATAGTCTAGCCCCTGGTGTAATTGACCCGCCAGTTGTTGCACAGCCAAAACTTTTTGACTTCCTATCTGGATTTTATGCTTGCGGTCGCTGTGCGACCTGCAAGCATGTCAAACAGCATATTAAGAAACGGAAGTCTTTCTGTTCCAATGTGACCCAGTTAGAGTATCCCATCAAGCAATTAATTACGTGCGATACTATCGGCGTAGTTTATATGCTTGAGTGTGAGTGCGGCTTGCAGTATGTGGGTCGCACGTCATGTGAGAGTGGGGGAACATATCAGCAATATCAAAAGGGGTATTAGGAGTCACAGTGTATCTAAACACTTTAGGCAGTGTCACCAGAGGAATCCCAAAGGGTTAAAATTCTGGGGCATTGAAAAAGTTACAAAACATTGGCGAGGGGGACATTACATCCGCCAATTGAGTCGGCGTGAGTCTTATTGGATATATGAGACTAAAGTATCCTCACCAGCTGGTTTAAATGTAGAGTTTGACCTTAATTGTTTCATTTCCAATAGATAATCCCCCCTTTCTTATGTATCTGTATATTTTTAAATATTTTTAAATATTTTTAATTATATTTTGTATATATTATATTTTATATATATATATATTTTAATATTATTAATATTTTTATTTTTAATATTCTTAACATTTATGTCCAGTATCTATCTGTTACACGTAGTGTTCCTTTTCGAGACCTTAATGGGTTAATATATAAGGATTTACATATGTGTTTTTGATGTATTTTATGTAATTTGGGTGTGCGATCGTGGCTGACGTCATTTATATTTTCTATGTAAGATTTCTTTTTAAAGGGGTCTTTTTTGCCTTTGAGGATTTCTATCCTTATTGCATATATATAACTTTTGGTATTTAGGAGTCTGCCCTTTGATAGTATTCCGATCGAATGTGTTTCCTTTTTCCCATTATGATCGAATCTGTCACTTTTTTCCATCATGGTGCAGTTTGTGCCTTCCTTTGCTGACAGTCTTTGTTGTCTAATTAGGATTGATGGGAGGGCTTGATTACTAGTGGGTGTGTCATGGCAGCCACAGGCTTCTTATACCTAGACAGCGGGACGTTTGCATGCTGCCTTTTTTCACCCCACGCTGATGAAGTCCCGCTCATAGGGACGTAACGTCGTACGAGGGGAAGGGGCCACATGTGACGTCACCCGCGATCGCCGACCTAGACTGAAACCCATGCTCTTATGGATGTTTTATGCTGTTTCGCTGCACTCGTTTGAGAGTGCTTATACAGTGAGTGTATTCGTTTTTTATTCTTAAATAAATGTATTTTGGCTTCAGAGAGCACTAGATTTCCTCTCCTTTGTTTTTTATGCCCTGAATGCCATGTCCTAAACCTGAGTCTGACTGATATCGTGGTTCTACTGCTGCATTGCTTGCTGTCCTCTGAGAACAGGTGGTTCTCTGATTATGCTATGTGACCTATTGCAGGTCGAAGTTGTAAGGTGAGAGGCCATTCCTGCTATTTGGTGGAGGTTCCTTCTGGATATCACCCTTTGGATTTTTGCACTATTATATTCCGATTTGGATCATCTTTTTGCACTTGAGCACTTTATATGGACTCTATTATATAATTTTTAATTATATATCATATATCATATGTTTTAACTTTCTTTATGTATAGTTTAAATTTGTTTGTTTTGCGCTGCACTATTATTATTTTATGTCAATGTGAGGTGTTTTATTTGAATTTACCTTAGTGCTGGCTCGCATTTTTTAGTTTATATTTACATTCCAGCGCTGAATAATTTTTCTTTATTAGGTATCTGCACCCCCCTCCCCCTGAAAGGTGCCAAATGTGACACCGGAGGGGGGGGGGGGGGTTCCGAAAAGCGGAAGTTCAATTTTTGGGTGGAACGCCACTTTAAGGTGGGAGTAAACTCTGCATTACTTTTACCTATAGGTAAGCCCATAGTAAGGCTTACCTATAGGTACAGTAAATATCTTCTAAACGTGCACTGTTTAGGAGACATTTGCTTTTGATGCAGCTAGTGAGTTTACTGGCACATACGCTCTAAATAAAAGGCATGCCGTGACGTTCCTTCAGAGTCCTGTGACATGAACGGCAGCTCCCATGTGCAGGAGTGACTTTATCGCGGATCCGGCCACTCACACCGCCGGAGCCAAATTAGTGTCAAAGGTGTCTGATATGTCCGCCACAATGTCATAGTCACATTAAAAATCGCCACCATTACTAATCATAATAAAAAAATACGTATGTGTAGCGCTAAAATTAATAAATGAATATCAAAATACCAAAAAATGTGTATAGTAAAAAATAAAACACATATAACATTAATAAATGTTAGACACAAATTGTGAAACATGTGAGATTCCTCTGTAGCGAGGGGTGACAACAGTGCCAACTGGCACGTGAACTGATGCACCTAAGGTGGTATCAAACATAAAAACAAAGTCCAACAAAAACTCCTAAGTGTGATGATCCGAGGTATGTAGCAAAGTTCATCAACATCCACAAGTCATTTAAGTGAAAAGGTGAATAAATAGAAAAAGCGTGACTCCTTTAACGTGACAATCCCATCACCGGAAAAAGTGCAGGCTTACCGGAACTTGTTGACCACTGGTGGCATATGCCAAAAGAGGTCAGTCAAGGCTTTATATGACGATTGTCAAACAGCAATCCTTGGCAGGAAGCGTAGGTCCAACTGGTGGGTAGGTCCTTATATGGAATAGGTCCCCAGGAGTAAGCCGGAAGCTATACTGATGTTGGTATCCCAAAACCAATTGGCTCAGTGTGTTAGTGGTGCATAGAGAAAAATAAAGAGAAGTGGCCACATAGCGTAACTCCGTATAAAAGAAAAAATACGTGTTTATTCACAGCTAACAAACTTACATTTGGCTGGAAGTAAAAGAGCTCTTGCATGTAAATGGGGCGACAGTGGAGTCCTCCCGACGCGTTTCGTGGTCAAAAGCACATCGTCTGGGGTGTCTCTCCACTGCAGCCCACTCCAATATATGTGTAGTCCATGTAATCACATCCAATCAAATGAAGATCTGACTCACCCCAAACAATCAGCAATCACAGACAGCACATCACCTATCCAAGATGGCGCTGCAGTTTGCACTCCAAGCCTCTATATGAAACAGGAACCTGCAGTTTGCACTCCAAGCCTCTATATGAAACAGGAACCTGCAGTTTGCACTCCAAGCCTCTATATGAAACAGGAACCTCACAGAGAATATGGGTATAGTGTCTTTAACGTGGCTGTTACATTTGGAATGTAGTCATTAGGAGTGTGACATGGACATACTGAGTAAAATGAAACAAAATGAAATGCACTGGCCATTAAAATACTTGAAATATATAAAATAAATAATAGTTGAGGCAAACTGTGAAAATTTACCATGCCACGGACGACAGATGCGACCGCGCGTGCGCCAGAGCCAAGCCTCGTTTGCATGTGCTAACAAGCACGGCAGAGCATAGTAACCATGTATTGTTTGTGTGTCGTGGATTACACTATGCTACCGCGCGTGCGCGATAGCCAAGCCTCACTCTGAATAGATAGAGGCTGCCGTGTAGTGTCCAGTGAGAGCGCGCCTGCAGACCAGGCCTCGCTCTGAGGAACCCGGATGTCTGGTAGCTAAAGTGCGCATGCGTGCGCGCCAAGCCTCATTATGAGAGAGGTCATCCGTGATTGGTCAGAGCGGCGCCCGTAGAGAGGAGTCGCATGTCCAATCAAACAAATGAAAAAATGGGGCACAAAAATAAACGGAGAATCACAAAAATAATGTATATTGCAAAGCGCAGTATAAATGGGTAGTGTTAATACTCCCATCAGCGGCACATCAACTATAAGGGCCAGTCATAAAAATTAAATAAAAATAAAAACTTATAAAAATATCGATTCTGCGCTGGAGATGGAAATTGACATCCACTCCAGATCAGAAACAATTAGTGTTAAAAAAAGAGTTTATTTAGAACATGTATTTAATATGTTAAAATTGCGATCTTGTATAAATAAATGTATATATAGATTATCGCTAAAAACAAATGTGTTAGAATCGCATATATAAAAAAAAAAAAAAAAACACAAAATATATCCCTACTACCTCATGTGATCAAAAAAATGCCTCATGTTTAGTGTGAGTCAGATCACCATATACATTGACTCTCATAGCATAAATGATTGTAAATATAACAGAATCCAGAATAAAACATTAAGCGCGTATATGATTATTGCACGTATATATTGAATTTCCAAAGACCCAGAAAATAGAACAAATAATATGAATAGCTCATGACATATTAATAAAATAATTTATATCCCATTCGACGTTCATTCCGAACGGGGTATATGTCTGAAGTTCGTATATCCAGAATGTCTCTAGGCGGGAGACCCCCCTAGTCATGGCTCCACCTCTCCATGGAGGAGTATATTTATCGATGACAACAAATTGTGTCCCTTTGGGGTTTCTATGATGGAATTCCCTGTAATGTCGGGGGACTGGATGTTTGGTGTCCCCGCCTATTATGAGTGCAATATGTTCGCTCACTCTGATCGAGAAAGTGCGGATGGTGCGACCGACATATTGCATGTCGCAAGGACACGTTAGTAAGTATACAATGTACTTAGTCGCACATGTACAAAAAGTTTTTATAGTATACTGCTTGTTGGTAACCGTGGAGGAAAACTCCAAGATTTTTCTTGTGGTTAGAGCATTATGTTGACATACCTTGCATTTCCTGCAGGGGAAGAAGCCTACTAAATTATGGAAAAAAGAGCTTTTGACAGGAGGGTTTATTATATTTGGAGCGATTTTGCTCTGTAAGGTGCTTTTCCTTAGGTTTTGATACCACCTTAGGTGCATCAGTTCACGTGCCAGTTGGCACTGTTGTCACCCCTCGCTACAGAGGAATCTCACATGTTTCACAATTTGTGTCTAACATTTATTAATGTTATATGTGTTTTATTTTTTACTATACACATTTTTTGGTATTTTGATATTCATTTATTAATTTTAGCGCTACACATACGTATTTTTTTGGTTGTTTTGCTGTTTTGAATAATCCGTGTCAGCAGCTACCATTTACGCACACCTGGCAGCGCAGGGTATCCACTCTCCTACTAATCATAATAAAAATTTCATAAATCTATTTTGTAGACGCTATAACTTTTGCGCAAACCAATCAATATATGCTCATTGTGATTTTTTTTTTAACCAAATGTAGCGCTCACCCCTGAAGGAGCCGCTGGTTATAGATTGGGTGGCATGTTACCTCGGTGATCCCGCCGTCTAGGGTAGTTGATGAGAGCCAAGCAATGGAATGTCCACACAGCAGGTGTCTTTTCTTGTGTTTTTATTTACCCAACAGGGTAAAACAGTAAACTTGAGGTAAAGAGTAAAAATGTATGAGGAGGAGAAATAGCAGATTCAGGTGTATCATAGCGGAAACAGTCCTGCTTCCAACAACACTTCGCTTTCGTCGCCACTCCAGCCGGAGTGGGTATAGTGTACCTGGACAGGCCTCTCACACCAACCTGGCAGCCAGAGTATCACTCGGAACTTTGAGGGAAAAGATCTCTGCCACAGACCCTCCCTAGAACTTAGATCATGGAGACAATCCTCCTTGGTAGAATTTGTGTTTGATTCTCCTTCAGGTAGTATTTTCAATACGGTTACCGACTGACAGGTTGCTGACATCCAACCTTTCAGTGTCCAGTTACCTTGATCCCCGATGGATTGTCTAGGCCCTGTTGAAAAGCCAGCCTCTCTTGGCTCTCCTCAGATGGACTTCCTCACCGAACAGCTATCTCGCTTAGGATCTTCTTAGAATTGGGGACCCAGTCGGTCACTGGGGCCCAGCTACAGCTTTAAATGTTCCGGGCCAACATGGACCCGGAACCAGGAACACCGCGTGGCACGCGCACCCCGGCCTGGTAGGCCATCTCGCCGGGGAGCCGTGATGTGTGGTCACCCTAAAGGTGGGTGCCACCTCAGGAAAAGAGCCCCGCCTCAATGGCGTCTGCTCCAGAAATACCCTCTCCCAGCGTGCCCCGCGAGAGAAACTCCCTCCCGATTGGCTGCTGGAAAGAGGCACCCCAGCCTAAACTCCACTGGCGCCACCTGTCGCCCCGGGGTGGTATAACACCCCAGCAACAACAGAATGAACCCACAGCGCAGCCCAGCTGAAACAGAGACCCTTTATGAAATTGAAATCAGAGTCTGTACACTCTGACTACCCCCTAAATTTTGTCAGCACCGGTACCTAGAAGTAACCAGGCGCTACACAAAAATATGTAGAAGAATACATATCGGCCTAAACTGAGCAAAAGATGTGTTGTTTTTAAAAAAATAAAACTGAATATTTATTACAACAAATGTATAAAATATTGTGTTATTTTCAAACTTCGCTCTTCTTTTTTTTTAGCGCAAAAAATTAAAACCGTAGAGGTGATCAAATAACACCAAAAGAAAGCTCTATTTTTAAATTAGGCTGGCTCATGTAGAAGAACATGTAATTGCCATCATCCCTTGTAAACTGAGAAAGTCTGGAATAACCTCTATGATGGGATTTTTTAGGCAACAAAATCAAGAAAAATTGTGAAAAAATCATTTATTATACAAAAATAGATAGTTACATTATTAGAAAATTCAATTCAATATTGAATTTTCTAATAATGTAACTATCTATTTTTTGTATAATAAATGATTTTTTTCACTATTTATCTTGATTGTGTTGCCTAAAAAATCCCATCATAGAGGTTATTCCAGACTTTCTCAAGAAAGCTCTATTTGTGGGGAAAACAATGGGTACAGCGTTGCATGATTGCGCAATTGTCATTCAAAGTGCGACAGCGCTGAAAACTGAAAATTGGCCTGGGCAGGAAGGTGGTGAAAATGCCCGGTATTGAAGTGCTTAAGGGGGGTTATGATCAACATGTACCTAAGGGGTCCATATAATGAACTTGGTGTTGAGTTATTCACTTTAAGGTCATCACTGAGGACAAGGGGGCACTCTTTACGTCTAGAGGAAAAGAGATTTCATCTCCAAATACAGAAAGGTTTCTTCACAGTAAGAGCTGTGAAAATGTGGAATAGACTCCCCCCCAGAGGTGGTTCTGGCCAGCTCAGTAGATTGCTTTAAAAAAAGGACTGGATTCTTTTCTAGGTTTATATAGTATAACTGGGTACTAACCTTTATAGGTAAAGTTGATCCAAGGAATGTCCATTTGCCTCTCGGGGGATCACAAAGGAATTTTTTCCCCTACTGTAGCAAATTGGATAATGCTTTTCTGGGGTTTTTCACCTTCCTCTGGATCAACTGTGGGTATAGGATTGTGTTTATAGGAATGTATGTCTGTGTGTTTTTTTTGTTGGTTGAGCTAGATGGACTTGTGTCTTTTTTCAACCTGCCTAACTATGTAACTATATGCAACTAATAGGTGGCACTGATGGGCACTGATGAGGCTCCACTGAGGCTGTACTGATGGGCGCTGATGAGGTGGCACCAAAGAGCACTGCTGATCGGCGCTGATGGGCACTGATGAGGCGGTGCTTTTGGGCACTCTTGAGGCTGCACTAATGGGCACTGAGTATCCTCTGATGGGCACTAAGAAGGCTTCACTGATGGGCACTGATAGGCGACACTGATGAGGCTGCGCTGATAAGCACTGTTAGGCTGCACTGATGGGCAATGATGAGGCTGTGCTGATGGACACTGATGAGGCTTTACTGATAGGCACTGATAAGCCTGCATTGATCGGCGCTTATGAGGTGGCACTGAAGAGAACTGAGGTGCTGCTGATGGGCACTGATGAGGCGACGCTAATGGGCAATGATGAGGCTGCACTGGTGGGCACTGAGGCTTTACTCATGGACACTGATGAGGTGGCGCTCATGGGCACTGATGAGGCGCCGCTGATGGGCTCTGAGGAGGCTGCACTGATGGGCACTGATAGGCGACACTGATGATGTGTCACTGATATGGCTACGCTGATAATCACTGATAGGCTGCACTGATGGGCACTGTTGAGGCTGCACTGATGGGCACTTATAGGCAGCACTAATCTGCACTGGTAGGCACTGATAAGGTGGCACTGATGGGCTCTGATAAGCTGCACTGATGGGCACTGGTAGGCTGCACTGATGGGCACTAATAGGTGGCACTGATGAGGTGGCACTGATAGGTGACACTGATGGGCACTGACAGGTGGCACTAACAGGCGGCAGTCCCCGTCCACTCAGCGATGGAAAGGAAAGGGCGACCGGATAAACATGCAACTTCAACCCCAGCAGTGTGGAAAAATGCCAGGATATTATACTATGGAGAATTTTATTCCTGAAACCATCCATGTGCATGAAGCCTATAACATAATGCTAACAAAACAAGTGCATATTTTTATAAGTGGCACAGAGATAAAAAAAAACTCTTTTAAAGATGCCATTCTAAGCTTTTTTTTCTTAGGTTTAAGAATACACACTGAAATTTAATTAGTTGCTGCAAAAATTAAATTTGTTTTTAAATTATTATCTGCTAATTTCAGTAAACTCTAGCAACTCACTAGTGAAAAACTGAGGGCTAGATTCAAGTAGCCCACCATAAGTTTGTGCGGGCGTAGCGTATGTTATTTACGCTACGCCGCCGCAACTTACACGGGCAAGTGCAGTATTCGCAAAGCGTAAGCGCGCCTAATTCAAATGAGTATGAGGGGGGCGTGTTTTATGTAAATGGATGGTGACCCGACGTGATTGACGTTTTTCCCAGTGTGCATTGCTCCAAAGTACGCCGCAAGGACGTCATTGGTTTCGACGTGAACGTAAATTACGTCCAGCCCTATTCGCGAACGACTTACGCAAACAATGTAAAAAATTCAAAATTCAACCCTGGAACGACGTCCATACTTAACACTGCGTACGCCTCATAATAGCAGGAGCAACCTTACACCGAAAAAGCCTAACGTAAACGACGTAAAAAAATAGCGCCGGGCGTACTTAAATTTGTGAATCGGCGTATCTAGGTCATTTGCATACTCTACGCCGAAAACGACGGAAGCGCCACCTAGCGGCCAGCGTAAATATGCACCCTTAGATACGACGGTGTAAGAGACTTACGCCAGTCGGATCTTAGGCTAATGTCGGCGTATCTTGCTTTCTGAATACAGAAAGAAGATACGCCGGCGCAGCTTTGAATTTACGCGGCTTATCTATAGATACGCCGGCGTAAATCAATGCTGAATCTAGCCCTGAGTTTTGATGTGAACCGGTTGATGTGGGTTCCTGCTACAGATACAGTTAAACATTTTAAGCAGCAACGTAATTTCGCCATGGCCTCTTTTCTAATGTTCAGAACATTTTGCAGACCAATAATTACATTTAGTACAACTTTTCAAAATTTTGAAATCTCAAGTTTTTCCTAAATTAATTCTCCTTTGTGCTGTGTGTCAAATCCTCAAGGCTGTTTCTATAGCAAATGTTAATCAAAACCACTTAGAAAACTCTGTTATAAGAATAGGTGCTTTCAAGACAGCAGTACATTCAAATATAACATTTATAAAATACCAGATTTTATCTTTGCTATAGGCAGACAGAAATCATGCACATGAAATTTATTTGCTCCAGGCTGTGTGACTGTAGGTGATTTTTAATGCTTTCAATTAGGAGATTTCTTTAAAAAAAACATTCTTTTATATAACATTGACAGGTTCTTCAGTAAAAAGCACATAGACTATTTACATAAGTCTCTGCCCCCATAACCTTATAATCTAATGTTGTAAACTAATGTGTTTTTCCACAATCATACAGACTCATAGGCCGCATACACACGATCAGTCTATCCGAAGAGAACGGTCCGAAGGTTAAATAACCGATCGGGTCAGAATGCGGTGACGTAAAAAACAACGACGTGCTGAAAAAAAAACGAAGTTCAATGCTTCCAAGCATGCGTCGACTTGATTCTGAGCATGTGCGGGTTTTTAACCGATGCTTTTGCATACTAACGATCGGTTTTGACCTATCGGTTAGGCGTCCATTGGTTCAATTTTAAGGCAAGTTCTATTTTTTTTTTGACCGAAGGTTAACTGACCGATGGAAAAGGGAGCTGCGGTTGCTCAACGCGATTGGCACTGCACTGACAAGCCATTCACCTCTGCAGCTAGGGGTTCGGATCCCGGTCTCGGCTACATGTGAATTGAGTTTGGTGGTCTCAGCCCGGCTCCCGGTGGGTGTGCTATGCGAGGTAAAGCCTGTGCTTAGTACGCCCACCCCCCTCCCACAAAAACCACCACACTTACACGCACTCGAAATTGGGTTAACATGCACGCACTTTGACCACGCGGTCTCTAAAAAGAGAGGCGAAGGACTAACGGGGCTGGTTGAGCGGGCTAGATCCTCTCACTCCCTTATAGGGAGTCCCTCTGCCCCGTTGGGCTTCAAAGCGGAGCAGGTAGGGCGGACTATGTGGGAGGACCCCCTCATGCACCCGCCATTGCCACCCGGGGGATGGAGAAAGGTGTCAGAATGCCTCTGGGGGAGGCCGGCCTACTCCCAACTCCTGCAGTCCAGCTCCTCTCTCGAGTGCACGCACAAAATACACTTTAAAAACAAAACAAAAAAAAAACTGACCGATGGGGCCCACACACGATCGGTTTTGGCCGATCGTGTGTACGCGGCCATATACTAGGCAAATGTAGAGGCACTGTAATCCAGCAGAGCTAGTGATGCACAAAAACTATAAGGTCCAGTTCAAATACACTATATTACCAAAAGTATTGGGACACCTGCCTTTACACGCACATCAGTGTTGCCAACCTACCAGATTGAAATTTACTGGCACAGTCACATTTTTACTGGCATTTCCAAACGTTACAAAATTACAGTTTTTAAAGGGCGAATTTAGGTATTTAGATGAGAAGTACAATATAAAATTAACAATGTAATTTAAAGTTTATATTAAGGCAAAAAATATATGTTTCTTATTTTATTTTCGATATAGTAAGTAAGTAAAGAGCTCAGGGACAGGAGAGCAAGAAATTAGAATGGGCAGGTGCTCACACATGAAATTGACTCTCACAGTGACACTGACTGCAGTATGCAGCAGCACAGATGAAGATGACACCTCACCGACAAGACACGTCCCCTCCTGAGTCACAGTGATAGTCACTCTCTATGCCAGGCCTTTCCACCAGTTCACTCTAGTCCAAACAGCACTGACAGTCGCGCTTACCGGCTTGCCTTTCTCCCAACCTGCACATGAGACTCCATCTGCTCTGCTTGGCTTTCTTTCCACCATGACATCACACGACATGCTCAGGCATTGCCTCCACCAGACCCACCCGAACACACGGTATCAGGCACTCAGATGGTTTTGGGTTTTGTCCTAGAATCCATCAATGTCTGCACCCCAGCCAAATTTTCTGTCTGCTGCCACCACCATAGTCTGTAAGGGAAACTGGCAATGCAGACTTGCGGCTTCACAGATAATTACCTACTGCACATGCGTGAAGTGTGCTGCACTTTCTGAATAGCCCTGCAGCTGGGAAGAAGGAGGGGGGACGAAATTCTGATGGACCTCACCGCTGTGAGATCCGACAGAAGTGGGGACGGGTACCTGTCAAA